>NC_056743.1:1468675319-1468722819 GCF_019279795.1 Protopterus annectens
AGCACAGGAACTGGCTCTGCCAGGAGTGGCACTGGCACCACCATGCTTAGGCTCAGGTTCAGTGCTAGTAGCTGATGGTGACTGGTGTCTGCTGGGCCCTTGTCCCCCACAGGACCATATGCCCATGATGTGCCACATAGTGGCATGGCAGCACAATCCGCTCTTTATTGCTGGAGGTACTGCCACTATGGGAGCATGACTGTGCATGGCCATGTGGACTCTCAGCAGATGGTGTTGCTGACCTACGTCCACATGTCCAATGCCCTACTCCAACCAGATGTTCCAGCACAGGCAACATGAGGCTAAAGACTGACACTATCTCAGCCTATCATCTATCCACCACATCAGTGAAATGATCCATGGCATCACCAATGCGGTGGAGGTAGTCAAATATGTCAGACTGTGCTGCATCGATAATCCTGAGCATTCATCTGCTGTTGTGTTGGGAACATGTCTGTGCCTCCATGATAGACTAAAACATGCGGCGAGTGACCCGTGATGTGACACCTGTGACAAGTTGTGGATGGGCAGCAGTTCTCCTTTGAGAACCCCTGTCAATCTTCCTGTGTGGGACCTCGCAGCTCTCTGGCTATGGTTAGTGTCTACACTCACTGATGCCATAGTTGCCACACTGTCCTGTTTGATGTCACCACCATCTGACTATCCAACATCTGTGGCCTCAGGGGACTGGGTATGTGTAGGCATACTGACTGTGTGTGGGGTAAATGGGGAAGAAGTGGAATGTCAACCCCAGGACAGATTCAGCCTACAACATCCCCACCTGTGCCTCACTATGGCCACCATCATCATCAGAGTCTGATGAGACACTGACATCAGGTTGTAAGGGAGATAGACACAACCCCCACATCACCTGTGAGGAGGAAGACAAAATAAGTACATTACTACCTGCACTATTATGCATGGTAATACACACACACACACACACACACACACACACACACACACACACACACACACACATACACACACACACACACACACACACACACACACACACACACACACACACACACACACACACATATATAGCTGAGGATCCACAACTGCATTACACATACCACATCTTATTTCTGATCCCATGCACAACACATGAACACATAACAACATACACAGACAAGACAGGCCCTTTATAACATGCAATGAAGCTACATCCAGTTAATGTTGCCAGTACTCTACACCTGAGAGATAAGCAATATGTCAGTGTATCTGATAGACCTACACCTAAAACACAGTGCACCCTTCTTGAACATACTATGCCAGTTATAGTATCAGTGCCTCAGATATGTACAATCTCCATGCTGTGTGAAGAGGCATCTGTGATGGATGACCTCCTGTATAGCAGGCTGCATAGTCCTTCTCAAAAATAAGGGCAAATGTGTTACTGCTCCTCCAAATACACAACTGTGATCACCCATTCAATGGACTTCAGTTAACCCGTCTGAAATTGAACATACAACTATTGTACTCTGGCTAAGCAAAACTCTTGTGCCTATGGCAATATGGCAGCTCTTAACATTCTTAGGGTATATAGGATCTGTTAAACAACATATAGGCTATTTGTGGTATAGACTATTTGTAGGCTTCTGAGCCCCCAAGCCCTTCTGTGTTGGAGGGAGCCTTCTAGCTTAGTTTTTTTTCTTATAACTAGCCAGTTTTCTAGTTTCAGCACTCAAATCTGTTTCTTTAATCTTAGCACTTGTTCAGAAAAAAAAAATCATCTGCTTTTACTGTACTTGTGTTTCTACCTACTTTATTTTACTTTTGCATCATCTTAAAAGTACTCAATTGTATTTATTACTGCTTGGTGTAACTCATTCTAAGCCTTTTGGTTTAAACACTTGGGCTTCGGACCAGTTGTTTTGCATTGAGAGGGTTTGTGGTCTGCACTGTAGTGGCAGAACAGGTAGCTTACATCCTTCTAGGTTGGGAACTGCTGAGGTAGGGCTCAGTGTCTGTTATTCTAAAAGTGTATTAATTCTGGTTTAAGCACTTGGGCTTTCAGGCCAGTTATTTTACATTAAGAGGGTTTGTGGTCTGCACTCTTGTGGGAGGAGAGGCTGGACTCTGCCCTTCTGAGCTGGGAATTTCTGGTTAAAGGTTTATAGTGCATGCATATCTGAACTGCTTCTTACTGAAGTTGGTGCACCTTGTTTGCTGTGGCATAGACTGGATTCGGGCCTGCTGGATCTAGCTTTGTTTGTGTAACTTGAGCACTAATCCAGGCATTCTGTAAAGTATTCAATTGTATTTATTACTGCTTGGTAGTAACTTGATTAAAGTGTAGCTATCATTCTAAGTCTTTTGGATTAAGCACTTGGGCTTCAGACCGGTTGTTTTACATTAGGAAGGTTTGTGGCATGCACTGTGGTGGCAGGACAGGTAGCTTTCATCCTTCTAAGTTGAGAAATGCTGATTGAGAGCTCAGTGTCTGTTATTCTTGAAGTGCATTAGTTCTGGTTTAAGCACTTGCGCTTCAGGCCAGTTATTTTACATTAAGAAGAGGCTGGACTCTGCCCTTCTGAGCTGGGAATTTCTGGTTAAAGGTTTATAATGCCTAAATATTTGAACTGTATCTTACTGAAATTGGTACACCTTGTTTGCTGTAGCATAGACTAGATCCAGGCCTGCTGAATCTAGCTTTGTTTATATGCTTGTTGTTTGCTTGTTATTTCCCTGGAACGCTAATTCCACCTAATACGCAGCTTCTCAGCACTTCTCTGGATCACTAGTGATATCTGCATTGCTTACTGTACTTATTTCCTTGTTTCACTTGAAAGAAAGTTACTGTTTGTCGTTTTTGCATTTAAGTTACCTGTAACACATTGCACTTAAGTTACCTGGCACTTGCTCACTAAAGCAATTATATAAGTCAGCACTAAAAATTAAAAGCACTACACCCTCACTCCCCACTGGCCCTTGTTTTCAATTATAAAGGAATTCCCAATATTATTCTAGCATGTCCAAAGGTCAGTTGTCAATCTCCTCTCCGGTCCAGCTGGTGAAGCTGGGAATCTTGAGGCAATGTTACAACTGCCTCATGTACACAGACAACCCTCTCCTCCTCCCAACAAATTCCAACACATGTGAGAGATGCAACCATATAGCCAAACTGGAGGCTAAGCTCTCTCAACTCAGTACTGGCATAACAAGTCAGGAGGAGAAGGAAACCACACTCACTACAATTCCAGTCTCACATAGACCTACCACGACAGCAAACCAAACACATAATCACACAAAAACATACTCGGAGGCTCTAAATAAAGATCTGCCTAAGCAGCAGAGACCTCCAAAGCAGACACCCAAGCAACCGCTACCCCAAAACAAAACACATGCAACACATATCTCACAAAGCCAGTGTGCTGAACAGTCACAGCCCTTAAGACTAAACAACACACCTGGTACAGTTGTAATAGGTGACTTTATCGTCAGGCACACTGACGTCCCGCTCACCAGGCTGAACAAGGAGAGGGTCATGGTGAGCAGCATGTCGGGCGCTAGGATCCGCCACATAACACAAGCACTCAGGTCACTCCAAGGCAAGTACAAATATGACTCAGTCATTGTCCATGCTGGTGTGAATGACCTGAGATATACCTCCCTGGACTACATGAAAAGAGACATACAGGAGCTCTCTGAGCATGTAGCCCAGGCTGGTATGACCCTGACCTTGAGTAGTATCTTACCCTCACCAAGAATGATGCCACAATATGAAGACAAGATGATCAATTTCAACAACTGGCTTAAGTACTGGTGTCATTCAAAGGGGATCCAATGCCTGTCAGCTTGGGATGATATGCTCGACAAGCCACGATGTTTCGCTAGGGATGGCTTGCACCTGTCACCCCTGGGCTTTCGGATATTGGCAAAAGCTCTTGCTACCCCCATAGTGCCTTTTTTAGGCAAGGCTCAAAAGACAAACCCACCTCCATAGGTATCACAAGGGATAAGAAACTAAGAGTAATGCTACTCAACGCCAGAAGTCTAAACCTCAAGATGCACGCACTCGAAACTCTCCTTAGCATGGAGAACATCGATATCTGTGCAGTAACAGAAACCTGGTTCAGGGCTCCCGAGAGCACCCAGCACTAACAGGTTATGCCTCATACCATGCATTTTGGCCCCAAAACTTGGACCGAACCACAAAAGGAGGGGGAGTATCAATATTCATCAAAAATACCCACACTTCCAGGTTGGTGGCAAAGCACAAAGCATCAGAGACTATCCATGTGCAACTAACAGTGGGTAAAACTGCTTTCCAGTTTATAGCCTGCTACAGACCACCCTCCCAAACCCAGGAAACCCACACAGCCTTCCTGAGAACACTGGAAAATATGAAGGTCTCTCCAAACACCATTATATTGGGCGACTTCAACTACCCAAACATAGACTGGGAGCATTACTCTAGCTCCAACACCCTAGCCCAAAGGTTCCTAGAATTTATAAACTCAAATGCTATGGAACAACTTGTTACCACTCCCACAAGAGGGGAAAACATACTGGACCTGATCATCACCAACATGGGGACGCTATGCTCCAGACCAGAAGTGTATCCCTCACTGGTAAGATCAGACAATAAACTAATCTCACTGTATATTCACATCCCGACCCCACCCCCTTCCCAGAAAAGCACAGTGAAAAACTTCTCTAAAGCAAATTTCACACTCCTCAAAACCGAGGTGGAATCCTTCAAAGCCCCTGGGCCTGTGGAAAATATGGCCCAGACCGCAGAATCCTTTATAAACGCATTCTGTGAACACCTTCAGGAATGCATGGATCATGCGATCCCAAATAAAAACAAGACCCAATCCTCCAAAGGCAGACGTCCTGTCTGGTGGACCCCAGCCATAAACAAACTATACAATAGAAGGAGGAAGCTACTAAATGATAGAGCAAAATCTCAAAAAGGGAAGGCATCACTGATCAGTATTAGCAAAAAACTACGGGCACTCATAAAATTGTCTAAGGCCAGCTTCGAGAGAAAAATTGCACAGGACACTAAGGATAATCACAAGGCTTTCTTTAGTTATGTTAGTAACCTGGGTGGTAATTCCCAGATATGCTCGGAATCAGTCCAAAATGACAAAAAATACACCGAACCCACAGACATTGCCAACATCCTAGCTGACAGGTTCAGTGGAAACTTCTCCCCCCCTCCCCAACAAAAGGGCAAATATATATCCCAGCAGAGTGCTGCCCCCCTGACATCTCAGATGCTCAGGTAAGAGCCCCCCTCTCCAAAGCAAAAAACACAGCATCAATGGGACCACATGGTGTCCCGGGCTGCGTCCTACATGAACTCCAAGAAGAGCTAAACCCAAACATAAAACTACTGTTCAATCTCAGCCTTACTACAGGATATGTGCCCAAAGAGTGGCATACAGCAACAGTGGTCCCTCTCCATAAAGGTAGTGCCTCAACGGATCCTGGAAACTATCGCCCCATAAGCCTGACTAGCTTGGTCTGCAAAGCTATGGAAAGGATCATCATGGACCTCATAAATAAAGATATTGGGGACCTACAGACACTGGATCCTGCCCAGTTCGGCTTTGTTAAGGGCAGATCCTGCCTCTTAAACCTGGTTGATTTCTTTGAAACAGTCACCAAGGCCATTGACGAGGGGAAGGTGTCCACACAGCCTACCTGGACCTCGCAAAAGCCTTTGATACAATACCCCACTCAGGCATTATAGATAAGCTCACCAGCTTAAATATAAACCCCTATGTCACTAGATGGATTGCAAACTGGCTCAAGGACAGAACCCACATGGTTAGAATTGCTGGAGCCAATGTCAGACTCCAAACCAGTTACAAGTGGTGTCCCACAAGGCTCAGTCCTGGGACCTCTCTTGTTCGGTATATATTTCTTGGAGGTACAGGCCAACACGGAAGGACTGTGGCTGACCAAGTTCGCAGATGATTGCAAACTGAGTGCCATAATCGACTCTCGAGCTGACACAAG
This sequence comes from Protopterus annectens, assembly GCF_019279795.1. Lineage (NCBI taxonomy): Eukaryota > Metazoa > Chordata > Ceratodontiformes > Protopteridae > Protopterus > Protopterus annectens. Next base: position 1,468,681,299 of record NC_056743.1, read on the forward strand.
CATCCTCCAAAAGGGCCTCATAGAAACAGACAACTGGTGCCAGAGCCATGACCTCAAGCTAAATGCCAAAAAGTGTATAGTCATCCCCTTTGGCAAAAACAAAGTGCCCACAAATTACCACATAGGTGGTAATCCATTAAGTACAGAAGAAGTAATTAGGGACCTGGGGATCCAAGTTGATAGCAATCTCTCATTTGACAACCATGTGGCCAAAGTGGTTAGAAAAACATTTTATATAGCTCACCTAATCATGAAGGGATTCACATCTAGATCAGGGGAGGTCATTGTGCCTCTTTACTCATCCCTCATCAGGCCCATAATTGAGTACAATGCCCCTTTTGGGATGTACCTTACCAGACACCTGCAGCAACTGGAAAGACCCCAAAAGTACCTCACCAAGAGGATCAAAGGGCTCAAACAGATGCCATATGCTGCCTGGTTAAAGAAACTCCAGCTCTACTCAGTGGCATACCACCAGTTCAGAGGTGATCTGTGCCTGACGTATAAAGCCATGTCCAACCCGGAATTAATGGACATGCTGCACCTCAGAAAATCCAAATCCTATCAAGCTACGCGCTCGAGAGACTTGAACCTCAGCACTGAAATAAATAGGACATGCTGAAGGGACAGATTCATAACCCAGAGGCTCCCTTCACTCTGGAATAAAATCCCAGTCCAGGTTAGGCAGAGTCCCTCATTGACTCTCTTCAAGAGGAATCTTGATGAGTGGATGGGGGATCGTAGGTTTACCCGGGTATCACTTCTGTGTCACTGTTAGACAGAGGCACAGTATACTAACCTCGAAAAAGGGCATAGCAAAATAAATTTAAAATGGGTGGCGAAAGCCAAACACATTCTGGCTAGGCTTATAAATGCCCTAGGGCAGATAGCCTAGTATGAACCTATGAACCTGTGAACAGTATCACACTTACTAAGTATGGTACCTCAGACTCCAGCCACTCCTGACAGACCTATGATAATCTGAGGGAGAGATATTGTCAGCAATACCAAATGTTGCATTGTTACAGGGTAATATGTGCATATATCCACATGTAGAGTAGCTAATGTGATGCTGACTACATTGCTGACATTCTGAGTATGTGTGCACAACTGTGCATTAACACCAATCCCGCCCCCAGTGCAGACAGACCTAATACCTGTGTACTGGTATGCAGAGGTTGCCACAAAGACTGATACATTATTTCAGTGATGAACACAGGAATCTTACCTGGATGCTCCTCTGATGTGGATGCTGTGGCACCCACCTCCAGGATATATGGGGTGATGGATGCTTGGGAGCTGGTAATTGATGCCAGGTTTGCTAGGAATTCCTCTGTGGCCGAGAGTGGTTATTCTGTTGCAGGTCCTTCACCAGTGGCAGCACAATCCCTGGCCACAACAGCTGCCCTTTGATGTGCAGCACTGAGCATATCCATGATCCTGTGGTGGACCTACTTGTACATCCTGTCCTGATGTCCACTTTTCTTACCACCATGACAAGTTCACCCCACGATGTTTGTGACTTCTGGACAACAAAATGTTATGATGCAGTCCAAGGCCATCCAGGATAACATTACTTTCAATGGCAGTAAATGGTAGGTGCCTCCTTTGATACATCCTTCCTGAAAGACAACAAGAGGGGAACACATAACATGACCAGATACATGGGCATCCACTATTTACAGACCCTGCATGACCAAAATGGCCTGCACTATCCACTGCTACCTCCCTGCAGTCTATCAATACACTACATATGTGGCTATCACCAACATAGTAACAATACCGATTATGTCCCTGTGTGCCGTGACAGAATCTGCTGTACATCTCCACACCCATCAATGCCATCTACTGTGGTTTGTCCACTATGGGTAATGTCCCTCTACTATGTCATACAGCCACTGTCATTCAAATAGGTGTGCATTATTACAACTATATGGGGACAGTCCAGCAACAGCAGTGTGCCACAAGAAGAGACAGCAATGCAAACCTGCTGTGCTATATCTTCCCTGTAGGCATCATACCTCTCCACTATACAGATGTCTGCAGAATGTGTACATGTGCCTGAGATATGTGGTCCTTTTGGCACAAACATGTGGATGTCTGACAAACAGTTAGCCCATAATTGATTATTGTTGTCAGAATATAGAGAATCTGGCTGCCAGACACCAGACTCCTCAGGAAAAACATATGCTACAGTAATATCTCTGGGTCTATTCATAGTGTTACTTTGTATGGCCAATATGTACACTTTGTTGCTGAGTTTGGGCCTGTGTCCCCCCACTACTAATGGCTATGACCTGAATACCTGCTGTAGGGTGTTGACAGATATGTTAGCCATAGCTCCCAAGCAATGAGGTATGAATGTCAACAAAACAGTGACCTAGCCAGAGTACATCAGGGATAGTCAGGGACACCTTTACAATGTCTGAACTATTTCTGTGTGACATTCACAGACTGAGAGGAGCTGACTAGCAGTACATCATGTGATATTACAGATGTGCCCATGCTTATGTACTGTCAATATGTGGAACTCTTAATCCACTAGCTTTTGTACAGAAGCCGACCATTGTAGGTAGGCATAAGAGGGCCAGAGCTGTGATTTGATTCAAAGCAGGCATATCTGTGAGGCATTTGTGAGGCATGTCTGTAGCTGTTGGACAGCAGAATATCACCAACATGTCCTTCCCATAGATGTATGACAGGACTATTGTTGTAATCCATATTTCCCATACCCACATCCTCCCATCTGCATCCCATTACATGGGGACATGTATTACATACCTGGTAGAGTGACATAATCCTTTTGTGAACAAATCCTTAGCAAACAGCTTGCTAAATCATAGTCTGTCTTGGGGAAGCAACACACAGACCTGTTCCCTATAGGCAGTTGATTGCCTTTTCTAGGTAATGCTCATTAACAGCTAATTCCCTGTGCACCAATCTGTGGCTCAGACTTGCTAATTGCATCAAAACAGCTGGCTTGAACTTTCATTAGCCAATGACATGACACCACAGTGCAATATTTAAGACCTTAATGTAGGCCTCGGCCCCTTTCCTACAGCATCACAGAGGGTAGGTACAAATACTGTCCACTGTTGAGATTTATGAGGTATGTCCACAGTTGTGCATGCTATGTTTGGCCATTGTCTTATGACATTGTGATTATATGGCAGTTCAGTGTTAAACATTGTGGGTTGAGGTCACTCAGGGGCGAGAGATATGTGAATGTCAGACGTCATACCCATCAGAATATGCATGCTGATGCAGTAGCTGCTATTCTATCAGCTCAATATCATTGTATGGGCAAATTGTGAAACATGTCCCTGTCACTGAACCTTTGCCCCCCATCCCCACCCTTTATGTATGGTTTTGTCTGGCTCTCTTGTTCTAGGGGGTTGTGAGGTATGGTAGGTCTATACCAGCTAGCCTAACATACAGCTGTGTATGTTGCAGGCTGAAGCTGCTGCTGTAGCCTAGGACACATGTGCGGGAGTGTGAACACTTTGGAGGACAGCAAGCTGTACTTGTAACTGAGGCAGCAGTGTCAGCTCTGTCATTACAGCAGAGCCAGGGTAAGGGTACCCTTTAAAGTCCACTCAAGGCATGTGCTTAAGGTACATGTGTTATGTAACAGTGCCAATCATAGAGTAGTAGGTGACATATAGTTAGGCTATATGAGTATGTGCAGAGTGTCCATACCTACAGGCCTTTGACTTGCAAACATGGGTAGCAGTTAATTCAGTAGCAGCAACCTGTGTGGGTTAAAATTGCATAACTCAGTCATTACTTGCTGTATTCACAACAATGTAATTGAAGTGCAACACACTGGATTCAAATCCAGGACTGTGGGTAGCAAAATTTACTGCATGCAAGGTATTTAACAGACTGAGCTACTGAGTCAGTGCTATAGCAGGTGTATTTGCAGGATATATGTGCATATATACAGGCTGTGACACTGATTATGTGAATGGCTTTCAATTGAAGCTGTTGTGTAACAGGGTCCTAGATGTAGACATATGTACTTTGCCATTGCTGCCTTAGCAGGTGTGTTTAAAGATATTCCTGATAAAGGAAACAATTACCTGCTATCATACCTCTCAACCTCTTAGAAAAAGAACTCTGGACAAAGCCATGCATACAAGTGAGATAAAGGCCCAAAAATAGGGACAATCTTTAAATATTGCTCTTACAAATGTAGAATGTTGCTAGAATAACAGGATTTGCTTTAGCATGTGTTTCATGAAGGGTATACAGTGTGACACTCAAATGCCTGTCATGTTTTTCTAACTTCAATCTTACATGACTTGCCACTACTTTGGCAGAAACACACATTTTATGAAAACTGGGTAAAAGACAGTGGGCAAAACTCTGGACATTTTGCAACAATCTGTAGAGTTGACAGGTATACCTGCTATCCCAGACCTCACATACATCCATTATTATTTATTTGGCTGTGTACCAGTGTAGTGTTTGCATCATAGTCCCAAGTATACTCCCATTTTTCTCATTATATGCACTTGCAGTTTGTCAGTGGCAATTAGTATATGTTGCTGGAGACACCTGTTTTAATTCAGATCTGAGTGGCCTAGTTGACTAAAGTCCTGTATTGTAGTTGACAGGTCCCTGGATTTGAGGTGTGGCAGGAGTGATTGTTTTGCAAATGTGCCTAACATTGTCAGAAACACATAAGATTATTAAGGCACTTTTAATCTAATTTAAGCAGGTTTGCGCACCGTGCCACTTAGCTCCGCACAAACCCATGCTAAAAATAAAAAAAGAAAGTAAAAAGGGTGACAGGACAGTGATGATGTGGGGGCAAGCAGGGGGAAAAACATACTGAAAGGCAGGCAGGGATGTGCAGGATGGATGTAGAAAAGGACCATAGCTCTTCATTTCTTGTACGACAACAGCTGTGCATTTTTACAGATTTTATACTTGAATTTGGATGCTCAAATGTCAGAGGGACGGTGAGGACAACATAAATATGTTGTCAAGCTAATTGGACCTAATTAGTTGTGTCCAGTCTACACATGTGCAAAATGGAGAGCTATGTATGGGGCAATAATTTTTGTGGGACAGGTGCTCATTATTTTTTTTTAAGGAGAGAGTGGAATGTTGGGGAAGGGATGTAGATACATGTGGGGAGGTAATTTAGATAGGAGAGGTTGCATTTGCAGACAGACAAGACAGACAAGACAGTATACAGGGGTGGTGAATGACACATGATGGGGATAAACACCTTGGATGGGGAGAGAGTGTTGTGGAATCAGAGGTGCATGTGCCTCCAGATGGCAGCAGCATGATTGACATTTCCACCCATGGGCAATTGGCACTACTCCTTCACTGCCCCAAAGGTGGCTGTGCTGGATGTGAGGGCCAGCAGGACCCGCCAAGTTGTACAGTCTGCCCTCAGTTTGTCACAGGTAATGTTCATAGCTCCTATGAACAATCCTGCACACCATGGCCAGTAGTTGATCCTCAGTGACAACCTCCTCTCTGCCCCTACTCTTGGGGGGATGGGCCCCATCCACTGAGGTAGTTCCACCCGAAGGTGGTGCAGGGCCAGCAAAGGGGGCACCACCGGCTTGGGTCCCAAATGAGCTGGTACCTGATACCATGGCCAGCTGAGGTAGAGTAGGAGGATCAGCAGGAACCGGCCTACCCATACATGCTGTGGATAAAGAGGTAAACCAATACATACAGGTGAGTTATGAACAAAACCATTGTTAGTAATAACAGCATGCCAGAACTAATAACCCCATTACAGTTAAATGCTTTTAATGTGAAACACAACAATACTTAACATAACAGTCAGTATATTAACAGCATGCCAGTAACAGTTATGGCATAAGACCAACAGAATAGGTAACTCAACAAGACATGTTAATATGCAACCACAGTAATACATAACATTAATAAAACACATGCCCCAAAATATAGTTTATGGAACAACATATGTTAATAGTAAATCATAACCAGTATATAACAATAATAAGTATATGAAGATAAGGGGTGAAATACAGTCCATTAATACCATCATGGGCTATATAATTGGCAACAGTAATGCTATCTACTTTTCAGGTATGTCCTTTCTTTATGTGTAAATGTGCCCTATAGCTGCTGTTGCACATACATACCTCTCAAGCTATCTGCCTGGGACACTAAAGTCCAAGCAATAGCAACTGGAGGTACACAACTACAACTACAAAGAGCACTTACACATCAAGTGGACCTATATAACTACCAAGGAGTACTGTGGGCTGATGTACTGTTACTTTGCTATTGACATGTAATCATGTCGATGATACATCTGTGGCAGAGAGATTATGCAACAGTAATTACATTCCATGACAGCATGACACTTCAGAGACATGCATGTGTACAGTACAGACAGTACATGACTATCATGCCTTGCTTGGTAGGCATGGGGATAGTATCTAATAGCAATGACTGCAGAGGGCATGTGCATCACATGTAGCACTTGACTGCATCAGCCTTTACAAGATACTCCAGGAATACAGACATACTTTGCTTACACATTTAATTTCTTTCATTTAATTATATTTTGTTATTATTGAACTTCTTTCCTTTATTGTATGCATTAATGGTACATTTGTGGTAATGATTTTAACAGTCTGTGACATCTGAACAAACAATTATTTACACACAATATGAGCTATCTTGCCCAATTACCTCTGTTCCTGTGGAGAGAATATGTGTAATCGCACATTTTATTTCTTTTATTTTATTATATTTTCTTATTATTGAACTTATTTCCTTTATTGTATGCATTACACATTTATGATAATTACTTTAACAGTCTGTGACATCTGAACAAACAATTATTTACACATAATATGGGCTACCTCACCCATTTACAAGTACTCCCTATGGAGAGAATACCTGTCATCATAACATATCTGATTCAATAATATTTATTACTACTTGGAACTGGACTTGAACCCTGGTCTTTATGTACCAAAATGTACTTTGTACACAGCATTTAACAAACTGAGCAACTGAGTCACTGCTGATAGCTGACTGACTTATTTTTTTCCTCGAGCTCACCTGTAAACAAAATATGACCTGGTACTACTACTACTACAGTGTTATATTACACCACAGTGACAGTTGAACACACCTGCATAAAATGCAATCATGACAGAGACACTAGGTAACCTATATATTACTAAAAATGTAGGTGTACACAATATATTGTTACTGGGTTGAAATATCAGCTCTTACTCCACAAGTATTGCACAACAGTTTATTACAGATACCTTCATGCATTTACTGGTATAGTTTTGAGTTTTTATTGAACAAGAGTATTCCACAGTTATTGCAATAGAAACCTTATTTCATCTACTTTATTAATGTTAATGCTTTATTCTTTCCTGCTTATTGCAGTACATTTGACAGTAGTCATTTATTGCAGTCCAAGTCTATGACCATTTTCATTGCAATACAATCAAAACGGTACATACCTAATGGCAGTTAATGCTTTACTCTGTCTTGCTTATATGACTATAGATTGCAAGATAAATCCGTACTCATCACACTCATGGTGCAACCTGGCCAAGCACCCCACATGCACTGCAACATTGCAAGGTCTCAACTCTGCAACTGTTGGGAGACAAGCACACCATTATGCATACCTATTTAGCAGATATTCCAGATTAAATATTGGTGAAACAGAGGTAAACATACTTACACACTTGTGGAAAATTGCCCACCCAGAATTATTGGACCCAGGCATCCAAGAGAGCCCCCTTCCATCTTTTCAGGTCATCATGGTGGTGACGACACTGCTCACCTGTACAGGGATACCAATTGCACTGGTGAGGTCCCTTGCCAGCTGGTTCCAGGCCTCCATTTTGTACTCCAAGCCCTGGTAACCACCCTGTATGAGCCGGTCTTCATGGATTTTCACAGGGAGTACAACCATGACCATGGACTCCTCAATGCTCCACTGCTGTGCCCAAAAGTGCAAACCCTCGCCAACACCTGCCACAGTATCCTCACAGGTTGAACTCCAATGGATTCTGCAGTATTCCTGCCTATTGCACTTAATATGGCCTGTTTCCCACCCTTTAATGCCATTGGTCAATATTTAAAAATGCAGCACATCGCTTAACACTGCACAAACCAGTGCAGCTCAGCTCAGCAGTGCTTATACTGGCAATACTTAGCAATGCTTAGCAGTATGCAAACCAGCTAAGCGGAGCTGCATGGTGCCAAGCAGTGTCAGGCAGTGCTAAAACGTATCTTGTTTAAGCAGTGCTTAGCAAGACTCAGCAGGACTTAGCAGAGCTTAGCAGCTGAGGGGAGCAAATCAGGATTTAAAAATAATTAGCATAATTTGTATTTGGAAAACAAATGCTTAATAACCCTTCCTCAGCTACTGCACATAAGGTTGTCAAGCTACCTATTTGGCTAAGTGGATTGGTAGAATGCTGCTCTAATTTTAGATATACCTTTCAGCTATGTTTATGCACTGCTAAACACAGCACCGCACCATACAAACTCACTCAGCTATCCTTAAACTTGACCTTTGAATTAATAATTAAATGCATACAGTTTCTATTTTAGATGTCTGGTATATATAATTTGCTACAAATTTCAAAGAAAAAAATAAATAAATACATTGATATAATGCACTTGGACAGTGCAGGGGGTGTGCTGCTCATCTGCGGACACAGTTAGTAACACACTCCCTACACATTCAATAACGATGTTCCATGGCTCTCCCTCAGCAATGTGGCATCAGTAATATGCATGGTGCGCTACCTGAGGGGGAACCGTGCACATGGCCACACAGATTTTATTAAATCTGGGTGACTATTTATGTGGTGACCTTGAGGCAGAATTAAGTGTGAGAACCTTTTCAAGGTCCCATAATAATCTAACAAATTTTAGTGGATGTGGCCATCTTTTAATTGTCCATCTGGATGACACGTTAATCTTTCTGCAATTACAGTAGTAGATGCTTACCTTTGCCTTAATTTGCCTTATTTACTTGTAGATCACCAGCAAGTAATTAATGGCTGATGGTATAAGGAAAGAAAGTGCATAGGATTCATGGGTCACAGTGGCTGATGAAGCATGATGTCATGTTGAGGAACTCTTAGCTTCCCTGATAAAAGGTGGAATGATCAATAACTCAGAATTTCATTCTAGTCAAGTTGTCAACAAGCAGATGGACACACACACACACACACACACACACACACACACACACACACACACACACTTGCATTATGGCACAGTTTTCAGTTTGTTCATTTTGATCACTACCAGTCATATCCAATGCTTCAGTTACATAGTTTCCATTATTGTGCAGCATGTTGGTTGAGTGGTTATACAATTTCTGCCACTGAACTGCAGCTACTAAGGTTCAATATGTACCTCAAGTCACACTCTGTGTGGAGTTTTCATATTCTCCCTTTGACTGTGTGCTTCTTCTGGATATTCTGCTTTACATATATATATATATATATATATATATATATATATATATATATATATATATATATATATATCTGCATCCATCTCTCTCTCTCTCTCCCTCTCTCTATATATATATATATATATATATATATATATATATATGTATATTTGGTTCTACCTGACATAATCGAATCCCCAAAACACCGACAACGCAATCACCGAAACCACATAACCGACAGTGCAAAAACACGTAACCCACATGCCCGACAACGAAATAACCGACGGTACACAAACACGAAACCTCATACACTGCACACACCACAATCACAACAATCAACAAACAAAACACATTCCCTGTCCAAAAACCACACACACAACGCAAGCACACCAAAATCCCTACAAACCCACACTAAACCTCACATACACAACTATCTACAACCCTAACCCAAACCCTAACCCTAAGGTCCGTCACTATCGCATATTCAGCTAACCCGCGCCCTAACCCTAACTCACTTAAACCGCCCCTAACCCAAACACTATCACTACCGCACACTTACCTGACCCGCTCCCTAACCCTAACTCACTTAACCCACCCCTAACCCAAACACAATCACTACCGCACACTTACCTGACCCGCTCCCTAACCCTAACTCACTTAACCCGCCCCTAACCCAAACACAATCACTACCACACACTTACCTAACCCGCGCACTGACCCTAACTCACTTAACCCAGCCCTATCCCCACAGACCGTCAATGTCCACACTTACCTTACTCGCACCCTAATGTCCATCACTACCGCATACTTACACAGCCTTTTCCCATGTCAGCATCCTCGGCTTCGGTGTTTTCATCCGTCGCGTCGGTCTTCTGAATTGTCGATCTTCTGGGGCTTGCGATTCGCTTGTCGGTGTTCTGGCGTGTCGACTAACTCAGGTAGAACCGTATATTTATATTGCACTTCCCCTTTCACCCTGGTCATGGCAAAATGATCAGCTACACCAATTCACTTAAATGAATTTAAAAAAATCCCCATACCCCTCCTTAGAGAGGAAAATAAACCTCTTTGGTATAAACCCAAACTTAAAGGAAAGTTTGTGGTTGGTGGTCTTTTTATCCACTTCCAAAAAATCCTTGATTAGCAGGTTCTTGTCTGAATCCATTTTACAGTTGTCATGTTGCAAATGTAACTGCTACATTGATAGGCCAGCTGAAGATTTTGGTATTTAAACTTGGGATTCCTAATTCTCAACTTAACATCTTAGGGATTATATTATATTGCCTTATCTTAAGTGTCATGCATACAGTCCTACCTGCATACCTCTCTACTTGCAGGTAATGAAAACAGAAAAAAAGGCTCTTGAAAAAAATGAGTATAGCCAGACAAAAATCTGGACACCAAATTAGCATGAAATTTGAATACTTAATATCACATAGATCCTCCCACTTTTAGCAGGACTGTGGAACACTACTTGGAAACACAACTTTAAAAAAACTGAGAATGAGTAAAACATAAACATATTATTGTAGAAACAGATCCCAATTCTAAAAGACTTACTCTCAGTGTAAGTGACCACTTACTGAGAGAAGACTGAATGCAGGTATTTTGGACTCTGGTCTATAGTGTAAGCATGTTTATCAATAGGCCTTACACTGAAGTAAGCCAGTTACACTGAGAGCAAATCTTTTGGAATCAGGGCAGACTTACATTAACAGCAGTTCTTTTGTAATCTGATCTACAATGTAAAATCTATTGTCATTTATAAACAATATTAGAAAAGTCTGTCGCACAAAGTCATTTATTTTTGTTTCTGCAAAATGGGAATGTAACATGTTGGTTCTCTTTCTTTGAATTATTGGTGCCACTAGTATTTTGGACTGTAGTCTAGTTAATTGTGCTCTAAACAGCTTCAAAATTGCAAAGTGTGTGTGTGTGTGTGTGTGTGTGTGTGTGTGTGTGTGTGTGTGTGTGTGTGTGTGTGTGTGTGTGTGTGTGTGTGTGCGTGTGTGTGTGTGTGTTATGCATACATAAGCATATGTGTGTTTGGAGGTGTGATTTAAAAAAACATGTGGACTTGTAAATTAAGCATGAAAATATGAGAGCACCTTCAAAAATAGGTACATTCTGTGCAGGTGTAAATCATGCATAAAAATAGAAATGTATGTGCAAAATAAGAAGTTGAGAGATCTGAGTTCATCTATTAACTGACCTTAAAACGGTCAGTACAAAAACTTATAGGGATCATCTACACAGTCCAAAGAAATAAGCTTTTGGTAATTAGACAAGCTAGTCAATCTTTTTTTTTCAGTTGCAGCACTGTTTTTTAAACAGTAGTTCACCCTCTGTATCCCAGTCTGCACTGAGGTTAATAAACATATACCCCCAGATTCTGCAAGCCCTGCACAGCATGCAGGATCAGTGCAGGAGCTCCAGCAGGCAATATGTCTGCCGTGCCATCCATGAATAATCTGTAGGGGTGAGCACGAGCACTCCTGCACTAGTCCTGCATGGACTCAGCCCCTGTATGCAAATTACCCCATTTGTAGGAGAAATCCATGCAAATGAGGTGAATATGCGATCCAAGAAGCTGGAAACCGGCCATGCAGGACTAGTGTAATCTGCAGAAATGTACTCCGCCAGTAATGGAGTACATTTCTGCAAATTACAAAATGGAGCCATGACAGCTCCAAATAAAGAGTGGATATCACATATAAAGCATGCCAAGGCCATTGGCATGGAAAACACTTGCAAAAATAAAACAAACAACTTTTATTTTTTTAGCCGATCTCTGCTGTTTAAGCGTAGTGCAGTGGTGCGTAAACGGGATCAGGGGAAAATAAGAAAAAAAACTAAAATAAGCATTCTAACCAAAATCACTATTTTGCCATTATACTCCATGGCAGGCAGAAGACTACATGGCCAGTGAATACTGGTTGCTAAGGGGGAAGGCTCAGTGTGTGACTTGTAACTATGCATTAACAGGCAATCCTATGCAAATGAGGAATATGATATTGAATCACAGTTTTGCCGGCAGGTCTAGCATGCACCCAACTGTGTAGGAGCAACAAACTATGTTGTAAGCCTAAGAGCTAAATAATGTCATAAAGGGGGGTGTCATGTAAGCTGTAAGCTTATTGGGGCCCTGTGGCCCACATTTGCCCACAGCTAAGCTCAGCTATGGAAGGCGGCGTGTCTGAACCTGTACTGTCTCATTCCAAGAAAAGCAAAGTGTGTCCGTGTGTAGAGAGGCCAGTTTCTGCTAAAAGGTGCTTACGTTGTCTAAACAGGTGTGTGCAGCATGCACCAGGTGTAAAAAAACAGTAAATAGCAGCTCTGTGCACATTTGAGCAGTGGGTTTGCGCAGTGCACCCCAGGGCTTAAACAAGAAGGCAATGGGAAGGGAAACTAGCAGTAGGAAGGTAACCAAGGAGAACTAGCATAGCTGGCAGGTGAAATGTATCAGAATCAGCCAACTACACAGGCAGCAGTCCAGCCCAGCCAAGAACACTACTATAAACTATGCAAACACCTTTCACTCCTGTTTGTTTCCCACAAACTGGACACCACCAGTGTAAACAAACGGGGAAATTTTACCTTATGAAAGCAACAAAATGATAGAGGCTGCATTTGCTCTCATAAATCAACATGTGAAAGAGGCTGAGGGTAGTGAGGATGTGAATGGTGATGACCAACCCACAGTGAGGAGATGGAGAAGAGTGTACAGACCTCGGGTAACCTACCAGGAGCTACATGAGATGGAGATAGTGGAGCACTATAGAGTGGACAGGGACCTCCTATAGCAAATTATTGAGCTGTGCCGGCCACACCTCACAAACAGAACCAACAGAGGCGAACCCATCCCAGTGGATACCATGGTATGTGTAGGCTTAAGAATATTAGCCGCAGGTACCTTCCAAAGGCCAACTGGGGATATCATGGGGATTTCAAAGGCATCAGCATCCAGGGTATTCCACCATTTCCTGGATCCTATGTCAGCACATGCCAGTGAGCACATATATTTCCTCAACACCCATGAGGCATTGACCAGCAATATGCATCTCTTCCACCAAATATCAGAATACCCTGAGGTAGTGGGTGCTATAGACTGCATGCACATATGCATCAAAGCATCATCAGGTGAGCAGGGTATGGTCTACATCAACCGCAACACTCTCTCCCCATCCAACCATCAACTGCCAGGTCATGTGCGATGCCCAGGGCATTATAATGAACGTGTGTGCTGGCTGCCCTGAAAGCTATCATGACTCCCACATCTGGCATCTGATGCAGCTGTACCAGAGATTTGCCAATGGGGACATCCCTTTCGGTCAGCTAGTGTGGGATGCTGGTTATGCACTGGAGCCGTGGCTCATGACACCCATCAGAAATGCACACACACCCAAACAAGAACTCCATAATGAGGCACACACACACACAGATCAGACTCATAATAAAGCATGTGTTTGGGATGCTCAAGTCATGGTTCCAGTGCCTGGACATCTACGGTGGAGCTTTGCATTACTCACCAGCTACATATACCCAAATTGTCATCATATGTGCAATGCTACACAATATGATCCTGTGGAAACAGCTGCAGCCGGAACAGTATGGGGCACGGCCACACAGCCCCCCATAATTACCAAGGCATGCACAGGCACAGAGTGACTCAGAAGAGGAACAACCTCAGCCTGCCCCAGTAGGCAGAAGGGGCGTGCCCAGTATGCCTTGGCCTTGGCAAAGAGGTACCGCATAGCACATACACTGACACAGTAGGCATCCAGGGAATGACACCTCTCTCTAACTCACACATACAGTAAAAGGGATGCCAAACATGACACTACCTGTGCTTAAATATGTATAAGGAGTGTACTATGTGCATCCGACATAGTCAGCCCTCCAGCACCATCCTCAATACTGGCAAAGCCACAAGGTAAGTCACTCTTCCTACCAATCACCGAATGGAGTAATATGTGTAATTACTATCTATGATATGGATGTGAGCATGCAAGGGAATCGAGTGGCTGGATGGTATGCCAGCATATAGTAGACACTTATAGTGGCACCATGAGATCTTTAACAAATACTGGTGTCACCATAGTAGCCAGTACTACAAAGGATGACAATACCCATTGTAGGAAATGTGCAGGGCCACATGTGTGTCCATATGACTCACACATGCCAGTCAGGGAGGTTCACATACCCTACAACTGTCTCAGCCAGCAGGACAGGTGTAGACAAACACAAACAAAGGCTGTGCTATGGCCTCTGATTGATGCCTATGGGTAACCTCCCCCACAGACCTACACAGACAGACTACATCAGGGCAGGCAGTGGGATGTTAGTTCTGAAGGGTAGGAAGTCAGAAACTAATATGTAGGTCAATCAAAGCTAAGACCTGTAGAACACTGATATGCCTCTAGTCAGCATGATAGTTTAGAATACAGAATGAAATGGAGTACCTGACATACAATTACAGTAAAAAGAAATGTGTACAAGTGTCAGGTGTGCCCCATCCTTTGTAGTAATGTAGAAATAGTTAGGTGTGCCCCCAGTCCTGAGTAGAAATGTAGTAACAGTCTGGTATGACCCCCTCCCCCAATCCTGTGTAGGAATGTAGAAACAGTCAGGTGTGCTTCCCCCAACCCTACTAAGAAATGTAGTAACAGTCTAGTGTGCCCCTCAAACTTATTTAGAAATGTAGTAATGGTCTGGTGTGCCCCACCCATCTGATGTACACATGTTGTAACAGTCAGGTGTGCCCCTCACAGCCCTAAGTAGAAATCTAGTAACATGTTTGTGTAGGTATAATACCAGTGGAGCACACATGCCCAGAGGTGGCCAAGGTAGCAGGATAGGTTGTAGCATTTGCACACAATATGCAGGTATGTGTGTGTTAGGTTTGTGTGTGTTTCATATTGTGTCAGAGTGGTCAGTATGTATGCATGTTGAGGTAAGACCTGGTGGCCATTACCCACTACTGCTGATGACAGGGACAAGTCTTCACAACTGCAGTGCCAAAGACAATTCCCACCAGTATAACACATGTTAGCAGTAAGCCATTGTAAATTTACGGTGGTAATATGTGTCACCATCTGAAAGACTGACATGGCATAGCTGTTGGGCTAGATATACAAGCAGTACACAGGGGAAAGTACCCCAGACGTACAGTATATATATTGTGTCAGTGTGAAATGGAGACACCCTTGGAATTGTACATACAGGTATGCATCACAGTATCTGGTCCTGTAGTAGGGGATACTGGTGTTGTCTGCCCAAACACTTGCAGATCACAAAGGAGGTAGGACTGATGTACTGGGAAACAGCTGCTGTACCTGCACATGCCAGAATAACTGGAATGCTCCATGCATATGTGTGTCTGATGAAAGTAGTGTCCATACCACACATGCACCCAGCTCACGCAAACCCCACCCACAGGTACCTCTCTGCTCATATCCCTGCTGTGGGAATGGGTACAATATGACCCCATCTGTATATGGCAATATCAAAAGAATGCAGTATGCAGTGCAGGAGTCCCATGCAGGTGTGTGCCTAACTGTAGATAGCACCCTGCCAGCATCCAGACCACCTGACCAACACTGATAGAAAGTATTGGCATGAACACCTTGCACACCTACCCTGTCACCCCAGGGGAATATACTGTATGGTGGTCTGAGACTGTAGGACTGATAGAATGCAATCTGGCCTGCATCAGCACCTAATGCCCCAAAGGCCTCTGCCAAAGGCCTGTTTCTCAAATGTACTGCCAATGCATGTTATGTCATGGACACCCAAATAACAACATAACACACTCCACATAAGCCATATGCAAGGCCATGTTTACAAACCACAGTAACATGTCCACCATGTCCCACTGCATGGACTGTGGACCAACACCAACACCAACACACAGCTGTGATGGAGTGATAACCCTAAGGAAATTACAAGAGAATGTATGCATAATGTATGGAAGAGGATAGAATAATAAAGGGGGACTGTGAGCATGGGCAGCATGGAATGTGCAAGGTCTGACACAAAGCTGTGTGCACACACTATCCCTGGCTGCAAACACATAAATGGGTGTCTACATACCTGCCCATACACCACAATAGAGTTAATGTCCTGACTCATGGCCCCTGCCTCTGGGTAACCTGTGTGAATCTGTACAGCTGTGAGGTATTGCCACAGCAAGATAAGGCCTTACAGTCATGTTGATGGATGTACAAGTATGGGATCCTCTGCCAGCACTGTACCAAGGTGCTGAACTGGATACACAGACCCAGCAGCACGTGTCTGCTGCTCCCCCTCCAGAATGACATAACTTACCATGAATATGTAGGCGTCTGCCCACAATACTGGACACAGCTGTAGTCATCCTTGTCCCCCAAGACATCACTGTGAGCAAGAATGTCCACCTGACAGTACATGAGGACACAAAACATCACAGTGTATAACAGTGCACATGTTTGAATATCTCTGCTAACAGCAGTACCATGTAGCTGAAGCAGCACAGACACAATCACCTACAGTGCACACTATCATCTGTACAGTTTGTCTCCATATTGCCAAAAGATCAACAGATACCCTGCAGAAACAGTTAGCTACCTGCAGGTGCACAACACAAAGGTCTGCACTGGAGTACAAACTACCTGGAATCGATCCACACATTCAATACCGAAGGGCATACTGGGCATGCTCACACACTTAGAGACATGAAGGTAATATCAGACAACAACATACTGAAAGATCATACTGGGCAAGCTCACACACTTAAACAAATGGGGCCTATGTCTGCAAACAACAGTGGACCATACATATCTCATAGTTGCAATTGTGCATACACTCCTCAGTATGTACCAGTCATGCTTTGCACACACAGTGGATAGGAATACAGGCATATATCCAAGGTCAACAGACTATAATAAGCCAAACATAGATGCACATAGATGTGTGGAAGAGAGTGACTGTGACAAGGCGCCATCCATTATGAGGCCTGTCCCACCCAGCACACAGCCACATGGCTACAAGCACATGTGGTTCAAATGTTATTCACAGTAGACATTAGCCACCAGTATTCGTCAGCATTAAAGACTGTGTGGTGCAAGTGCTAGCTGTGCAACATGACTGTACAAGGAAGTAGTCATCTATCAGCTGTATACACATACCTGTGGAATACAGACTTCCGTGTGCCTGCATGAGGTGTGTCAACCTCTAGATGAATGGGTTATGGCCCATGCACACACACTGCCCTCCCCATAGCACAACTATGACAAGCCTGTTGAGGTCATCCACTTTGAAATACACCTTTGGGAAACGTGTAGCCCAGTAATCGTTGTGGTGTGTCCTATAACTGCGTACTGCTGTAGTGTGATAAACTCATTAGGTAGGAGTTCTAATCCCAGACATGGTAACTGTGTGTGTGTGTGTGTGTGTGTGTGTGTGTGTGTGTGTGTGTGTGTGTGTGTGTGTGTGTGTGTGTGTGTGTGTGTAGAAAACAATGCTTTTTAGGATAGTCACACTCATTACAATTCAAATGCCCTACTTTGGCAAGGCTGCTGATATAATTCACTGTGAAATGCACCTTTCAGAAAGCTATAGCCCGGTAATCTCCATGGTGCTTCCTATAACTACATACTGCTGTAGTGTGATAAACTAGTTTGGTAGGACTTCTAATCACAGACATGGCATGTCTGTGTGTGTGTGTGTGTGTGTGTGTGTGTGTGTGTGTGTGTGTGTGTGTGTGTGTGTGTGTGTGTGTGTCTGTGTAGAGAGCAATGCCTTTTTAGGCTAGTCACACTCACTGCATTTCAAATGCCCTACTTTGGCAAGGCTGCTGATGTCGTTCACTGTGAAATACAGCTTTGGGGAAGCAGTACTCCAGTAATCTCTGTGGCATGTCCTATAACAGTGTAATGCTGTAGTCTGATATAGAACTCTGGTAGGGGTTCTATTTCCACACATGGCAGTTGTGGATTTTTTTTGTGTGTGTTTCTATGTCTGTGTATGGAGCAATGCTTTTTAGGCTAGTTACACACACTACAATTCAAATGCCGTACTTTGACAACCTTGCTGATGTCATTCACTGTGAAATACAACTTTGAGGAAGGAGTACTCCAGTAATCTCCTTGACACATCCTATTACTGTGTAATGCTGTAGTGTAATAAACTAGTTAGGTAGGAGTTCTAATCACACACATGGCAGTGTGTGTGTGTGTGTGTGTGTGTGTGTGTGTGTGTGTGTGTGTGTGTGTGTGTGTGTGTGTGTGCGTGTGTGTGTGTGTTTGTCATTTGTATCCTGTGTGGAGGTGGTTGTGAGTGTGTAACAACTGGACTCATTGTGGAGCGGGTTTTGCAAATTTCTTATATGGTGGCACTAGCATATGTCATAATGTCCACCATACAGGGATAACAGATGTGAAATAGCCAAGAGGATGGGGTGCAAATCTATACCCCTACATGTGACATCAAAGCCAGGTGAACAAAGTTAGCAACCCTTGTATTACCCAGAGAACACTGTCAACCCATGTCTCATACACACACACACACACACACACACACACACACACACACACACACACACACACACACACACACACACACTTGCCTAGGCAAAAGATGCTATGTTGGTAGTACCCTGCATATTGCCCACTGATAGTAACCATGGTGTGATTGCAGTGGCCTTCAGAGGACAGGGCACCCTGTCCATCCATCCAATAGGCACATACATGCAGACAGTGCACCTTCTCTATGTTTCCCACTGGACATCTGCAACACCTTTGGTGCCATCAAATGTGACCCAAAAAGGACATACCATGCCTGAAACACATGCCCTGTATGGACAGATGCCATTCACCCCAGGGAATACCTGTATCATGCTATCAATGTAGGTGCAGGGTCAACCTGCTGTCCATTAACAGTTCCCACCACATAAAGCCAGGACTGGCACATCTGATGATTATCTGTGTACACAACATGAGCCAGAAACCCCTGGTAATGTTTTGCATGTCACTGTGCATGCATGTGGGATGTGTGTATATCCCAGACACCATCCATGTCATTGACTAAGGAACACATACATGGCAAGCAATGCACAGCAATTGCCGCACACAATAGTTACCCAGGTGACTGGATGGTGAATACAATATCCACCTGTGTGGGCAAATCCAGACACTACATCCTTGAGCCACACTGCAGACCATTGGCATGTGGCCTGATGCCAATGTATACCCATCACCTAGCCTTGTATAGCCATTGGGCACAGTCGACCACTACACACCCATGAAGCAATGCACCCATGCATGTCAGTACAGGCACCCTGTGTCTGTGTGTTTGGTGTATGATGCCTATGACCATATTCACACTCACTTCAACTCCCACTGACATACTGAAGCATGCTGTCTGATGTCAGACACATCCATATAGCCTTTGCCCATATAACCTCTGTATAACCCATGTGCATGTGATACCAGTGCAGTACTGTGCTGTGGCAATCTAACTAGGGATGAGTTGTATTCCTGACCCTGCCAAGTGTGTTAATGTGTGTGGGTCCCTGAGAGAATGTGGCTGTGTTGACGCTGACATCTGTTCATGCAGACAGGCACGTGTACTACACCTACTATATAGCTACCATATCACTTTTGCAGATATCACTCACCATCACATATTTTGGAGGGCTACTCAACATATAGCCTATGTGGTGCATCCAATAACTGCACAGACATGTAATGTGATAGCAATACATAGTCAGTCTGGGGCTTGATACCTTGTACTGATAGGTGTGTGACACAAACATGCTTAAGTTTTATACTCCCACCCCTCCCTGATTTATCCTTGCCTCTGTCTGCCTCTCTCACTCCCTCTCTGGTGGATGTGGAGACTTACACCTGCTTTAATTAGGCAGCAGCATGTGTATTGTAAGTGATGCTCATGATCAGCTGATGGCCTCTGCATGAATTGCAGCCCTCCTCTTGCTGATTGCATGTGGAACAGCTGTGGTAACATTCCCATAGCCAGTTGCATGGAAACACACTCCAGTATCTAGGAACATCATGTTGGTGTTGGGCCTTTTCATTCACTGTGAGCAGAAACTAGATCTGTTGTTTGGCAAACAGCATCACAGATGGATTGGTGATTTACCTCTAACAACATACACTGTGGAAACAGGCCAACACACAGGAGGAGGATGTGCCTGACTTGACTACAGACTGTAAGTGCTGCTATACTGTATTTGGAGTAATGTTGGTTTACCAGGGTGTTTGTGGATATGGCTGTCCTACATGTTTTAATACCTGTCATGTCAGTGCTATGTTTATGATTAAACCTCCATATGTAGGGTCATCTGCAGACTAGGCAGTGTGTGGTGCCTGTTGTTTCTTGTGTTACCCACAGAGCACCTATCTGTGAACTGCAGAAGGTAGTGTGAGGATTGCAGTCAGTAGATGGTGACAGCCATGTGAGTTACTGATTCATATCCCTCATAGGACATATGTTGCAACAAACCCTGTTACAACAGTAAATTTATGAGGTTATCACAGCAAGATGTCAATATTGGCCCTGTGTTTATGCCTCCAGCCACAACTCTGTCAACCTTTGTACATATGCCATGCAGTAAGAGGTGCATATGTTCTGTACACCATATTTATTGACATCATATCTGATAACAAGCCAGTAAGATATCAGACTGCTACACATGTTATGTATAGTAGGGGTCATATTTGAGGACATAACCTGGGCATTCTGTGGTTGTATGTACAGTACTGAGGTCTGTGTACTTTTGGTGATTGTCGACAGTGTGTGTAATGTGAATATGTACCTTGGCTTGTGTACAGACTGTGGTAGATGTCATTGGTCTTGGTCCTGTTCTACCTGATGTTTCATGCTGCTCCAATGTATGTTACCCTATCAGCTTACATGTTTGTAGGGCCAAACACACACATGTCCCATACCACAGATAGGCATCAGACCACACTGTGTATTGGCCCAGTATATGTAGGCTAGTGTGTGAGTGGCACATATGAGGATGATGTTGATCAGATAGTCCATATACTGTACTATTACGTTAGCTTACCATATGTGGCTGTGGCTGTGTTCACATTGGTTGTGGTTATGCACTTTCACACAAGTGTCTGTTACTCTGTGCTGTGACATGCCTGTAGAACCTGCTATATATGCAGGTACATATGTATTCCCCATAGGAAATGTAGGTCGGTGTTGAGGCAGTCTGCCTGTAGCCTCCACAGTGCTTTGGTACATGCCTAGCAGCTTAGTCTACTTACCCATTGAGATGCCATGTCCAAATACTTGTCAGATGTACTGCTACTAGGCTACTATAACAGTCATGTATGTCAGACAAAGCAGTGGGATGCTGTACATATGTATGTCACAATCTAGTGGGTAGTATGTGGCCATGGCACCTCTGTACCAGTGGTTATTATGTGTCACGACAGACAAGGGTATGTGAATGCATAACCTATGGGGGCAAATGTATACCAGTATTTACATGATATACCCATCTACATGGCTGTTAACATCCACATTGTCAGGCTTAGTCCACATGTCTTGCACTAAGGGGTTCTGTGTATACCTCTGTACTGACCAGAGTGTGTTCAGATTGTCCACATATATTGGCCATATCTCTGCTGTAGTCCACAGCAGCATTACTGTGCTAGCAGTGGTACTGTACTATGATGGCCTTAGGATGTCTGTCAGTAGCCAATGGCACACATGTTAAAAGCAGATGTGACCTCCCACACACACACACACACACACACACACACCATGTCTGTGAAGACAATCCCTATTACAGTAGCAATAGTCTATAAATATACCTGCAATACATACCTGACATCTCAGATATATACATATAAAGAGCAATATATGTTTACACATACAGAGATAGAGAGACAAATGGACATATACGTATGGATATCTACATATATATTGACAGTAATAGGTATAGCAGAATAGATATGCACATATAGTTATAGATATCTACAAATATACCCACATAAATAGGCATATCTATACACATAGGGTGTGCATACGTGTATAGCTATATATACATATATCTATATATACATATCTCTCTCTCTCTCTCTCTCGCTCTCTCTCTCTCTCTCTTTCTAATATATATATATATATATATATATATATATATATACTTATGAAGAGATGTACACATGGCCATATATATGTTACACTATACAGATGTGTATACAGACATATGCATGAGTATACATGTGTATGTACATGAAGACATATATCGACCTATTACATGTATATATCCATATTCCTGTCACATGTAAACCTCACAGTTGTGTATACCCTCCCAGATGTATCTCAACGTATGTATCTGCTATGTGTTCATTATGATAAAACAACATATGTGATGTTACAATCATGTTAATAACAAATACTACACAACTGTGGAAGTAAAGGCAATTGTTCAATACTACTCAATATGTGTATTGACAGTTATATTGGTAAAACAACAGCTGTCTTCACAGTGGTAATGGCATACTTAACTGTTGACTTTGTTGTATAGGGTCCTGGGTTTAAGACCTGCAAGGGCTGTTCATTTTGTTGCTGGGCAGTGCAAGGGCTGTCAGATAGAGTGGTTAAGGCAGTACAGATTTGCAGATGGCAGGTATCCAGCTGGGATATGTACAGACAACCTAAGCTTGATTGACACTGACATGTCTGCCCAGCTGTGTAAGAAATGGCACATACAGGAGATGTCACCCTGTACGCACAACATGCCACAGGTACCTCTACTGCACTACCATAGTCAACAGAACAAGCCTGGGTACAGGTCTCAATCACAGACACTAGCCATGTGTTGTAATGCATGTTGCAGACATGTCAACTTGATCACCTCAGTAGCCATGTGCAAGAGGCACCTGCAGGATTGGCTAATGCATATCATTCTCACCCTGAGGGTCACCACAATAGTGTCTGTCAATAGATTGCCTGCTGCCACCTGGTAGGTGGCAGGATACCGCTGCACACACAACCCCTATATAAACCCATCTCTCCTGGACAATAGCTAGGTACACAGCTATGACCACCTGCAGTGATGCACCCCTGTACTGACACATGTGTGTGTATGCATGACTGAGTATAGCAGTGTCTGTGTGTTCGCACACCTTGGAAATTCCATGAGGGCCTTCATAACCAATGCAACTTTCATTTCCATAGTCAGTTGTGGCTGCTGCTGTATGGGACATTACATGCACTCTGTTAAGCTCCTCCCCATACTGGCTACATGAGCCTTGCAGTACCAGCACAAACAGTGTTGTACAAATGGGTTGATTGGCATGAGATACCCATTGTGTTCTGGCATGTGTGTGTGTATGTGTGCATGTCTGTATATCTGTAGGGTACAGCATTCCGAGGCCACATACTCCTATTACAATACCTATTGCCACACAGTAGTACAGATAGTGTTGTTGCTGCCCATAGGTGAGGCATGACAATGCAGCACCCTACTATGCATGTGGCATGTGGATTTGATTCATATCCCTGTAGTACCACTGTTGGGGTATACTATGGGTTGTACAGCAGTCACGGCCAATGTGTGATGGTGGGTATGGCAGTATGTCATCATGGGTTTCAAAGAGTACAATATCCACTGGGGATGTGGGTCATTACACCAAGGTACACCCGGCATATGTCTCATGTAGCACGGTATGGTTATCACTGTCACCATCAACCATACAGGTAGCTGATACCACAATCCAGGCCAGTTATGCATGTGCTGTGTGCAGTCTACCTGTAACACATTGGACACATGGTCAAGTTAGTTAGCAGTGATAGGCCCTGGTCTCTCATAGGTGTCTGCTTGTTATGTGTCTGTTAATGTGTATATGAAGGTATGTCACATTACATATTGTCCATATACACCCATTACATCCCCATTAGCATACTGGACATGTCTGGGGATGTTCTGCATGTAACATGTAACCTGGGACACACCTCTCCCTAAACGTTGTGTGGTGTGTGCAATGTAAGTCACACACTTCAGTATTACTACATAGCTAGGTAGGGGTCTAGTCCCAGTGTTGCCAAGTAACAGTGTGCATGTATGTGGATAGGTCTACATCAGGTTGTAGGGTATACACGCCCCAGCGGGTCACCTGTCCATCTGGTACAGACAACAACCATTTTAGTAACCTGTGACATGTGTCACAGCCCAGCCATGGTGTCACCACAGTGCCATACCCTGTTGTAGAATATGACTGCAGACCATCCTCATGCTGACACATGTACACCTGCAACACAAATGGATAACATTATAGGGACCGCAATCAATCACTGTTACTAACAGCTATGAGGCATCATTGCTGGCTGGCTACACTACCTGACATATATGCATTACATTTCACTCCGTACAACATGTTACACTGCAGTTCTGTGGTACACTGTAGTACAATCACCAAGTGCATCTCAACCATAAAAGCCTGTCCCTGCATAGATGGTATGGATGACAGGGATGTGCCACGGGTATCATCATATGCATAGGGCATCCTCGTGCTGACACGTACACCTACAACACAAATGGATAACAATATAGAGACCACACTCAACCAGTGTTACTAACAGTTATAACATGCCATTGCTGGATAGCTACACTACCTGCCATATATGCATTACACTTTATTCCTTACAACATGTTACACTGCAGTACTGTGGTACATTGTAGTACAGTCATCATGTGCATCAGAGCCATATTAGCCTTTCCCTGCATTGGTGGTATGGATGACAGGGATGTGGCACAGGTATCATCATATGCACAGGGTGTGATGTTGGTTTGCTAGAGGCCAAGGGTGGGCCATACATTTGGCACCATGTGTGTGTGGGTGAGGGGTGTATTGCAGTGAGCTGGGCATAGTGCTGTGGTGTGTGTAGATATGGGGTTGCCCTAGGTGTGTTTGTATAGTGTGTGGGTATGCATGCACACAGTTCTGCCATGTGTTTATGGACAGCTGCAGACCATACCTGGCAGGGTGTGCACCTGCCAGGGGTTCCATGGGCACATCCAGCTACAGGTCTCGATGTGCTACTCTCACCAGCTGATGACAAATACCCACTGGTACCAGGTCCCTCCTGAGACAGGCCAGGACCACGTGCACATGGCCTGCTGGTACTGCCACTACAAAAGCCCCTTGGTATCCTAGCATGTCCACGTTGACTGCCAGCTGTTGGTGTTGCTGGCCTATGTCTACGTGGCTTTTGCCACACCCCCAGTACATGTTCAAGCATGGACACACTACAGCCGATGAGGGCCATCATCTCAAAATGCCATCTCTCCATGAGCTCGGTATAAATACGTATAGCAACAGACAGTTCACAGATGTTGTCACTTACAGATGTGAGAGCAGCCCTCTGCAGCCTCAGGCCCTGTCTGGTGTAATGTTCCATATGTGCCTGTACCACCATGACAGCCTGAAACATGTGACTGCTGGTACCAGCTATGTTGCCTCTACCAGGGGCATGATGCCCAGCACCCCTACCACGAGCACCCGGGGATATCTGCCTATGTGGTGCCTTGCTGAACATCCAGCAATGCCTGCTGCAACCAGACACAGTAGGCATGGTTACCACACTTTTTTGTGCACTGCCACCAAACGCCAGCTGTCCCTCCGCTATGGCCACTGGTGATGGGGTATGTAAAAGCACTGAAACTGTGTGCAGGGTTGGGGTGACTAAAAGCGGGATGTCAAATAATGGCACAGTGTCAGCCTCTGACAACCTCACCTGTGCCTCAACAGTATTATCATCATCTTCGGTGTCTGTATGGACACCAACATCAGATTGCATGCAGGAGGGACCCTGTGGGGGAAACAATAAATGCACTTTAAAACCTGTGCAGCATTGCCTAACAGTACATAAACACACACACACACGCAGACACGCACACACACACAACATGCACACAAACACACACACACGTAATACCTACCTGTCCGTGACTTTGCAGAGAGTCCCATGAATATGTCTATGTGTACCCCATCCTGCATCACACTTGTTAACATACATACATTGATACCACTCATTAACATATCAGTCCTCTAAATGCCTACACAAGTGGTCACAACACAAGGCTGTTACTACATTACCTGCCTGATCTGTGTGTAGTGGTTTGAGATGGCCTCACTGCTGTCATTCAGTGTTCACTGTGTGTATGTCTGGACATCATGAGCATGGGCCCTATATGTGTGGGCTACTATGTTCTATCCATAATATCACACACTGGTGTGTCATGTGTATATAATGCTCAGTACAGGCCAGATATACCTCTCTATCAGCCTATCATGTGACATCTGTAATATTTGGAATACACTCCCTGATGTTGACTATTACTTCCCCAATGCATCTGTAGTGCTGCATACGTAGGTTGTAGGTGAGCTCTCTGCTGAATGCGATATTAAGGGTGCACCTGGTGTCTACCTTCCCTCTTGATGCCTGTTACATGCTACAGACCATATTATACTAGCAGCTGTCCTGTGATTACACACATGACAAGTATTCCTGGTGTGTAATGTGGCAGTCCATGTACATATACTGCATGATCCCAGAAGGAGGTACTGTTCTATGAACACCCCACAATCACACATGTGCATACATGGCCAACCACACAAACACACACACATGCACACAAGCATCCTACATACATCACCCTCCCTCCACTTCACCAGAATGACCCAACAGACAAACTAACTATCCACCAGGACACACACACACACACACACACACACACACACACACACACACACACACACACACACACACACACACACACACACACACATACAGGTGAGTTTGCACAATGATAGTACACACAGTTCTCCTATTAGCTCTCGGTCAACACGCATAACATATGGTACCCAACAGCATGCAGTGTAGCTATAGTCAATCTACGCTAGCAACAGTATACATGTGTGTGATGCATGTGCTGTGTCACTAGGTGAAGCTCCTTTCCCTGGATACCACTGCACCCATGAACACAGTATTGCTGTGCACCTGTTCTGCCCCTGCCATGTACTGTGCACTACACCTCACAGATGTACAGCCCATTGCTGAATGTGTACTACTGTGTCAGTTATGTCAGCTTTAATGCTCACAGCCCCTATGTTTTCCAGCAACACATACCTGGGATGATATGTGGACAGATGTCATTTGAGAATGCCTGATGTCTGATTCACAGCTGTCAATATCAGCGGACCATGTATGACCAATCCAATACTCTTACACTGACAACCATCAGAGCATACCATGGCTATGGGGGTGTACACACCCTTATTGATATGATGCACCCATCCTTGATTTGCCATGGGACCACATCACTACATATCTTAACAGTACATGAGCTGAATATGTGACATATGTCCTGTACTTTCACATGTAGTGTCTACAGAATGTGTTTGGTATGCGGATGCTGACCATGATGCATACAAACCATGTTGTCATATGTGCGCACACCCTTATCATGATGGTTTGTCATACCTCTTGTGTGCACTACAGCAGTCACTACTCCTGGCAGGGGTATACCAGAGTGGGCCATCTGCATTTGCCAGTGCATGTTCAGTCTGCCCTACACATGTCCCCCTATTCTGCATGATTGCAAGGTATACTGATGTGCACATCCCTTGGTGTTCACATACTGCCATCACTATTGCTCTGGGGGTAGGGTTATGGCTGCCACAGGTCCTGACCCTGACTATGTGCAGATACAGCCATTCTTAGCATTAGGATCTCTGCTGCAGTGCACTGGTATGTCATGCTGACACCCCTCCCCCTCCTTCAGCCTTTTAGCAGATGCATGACAAGGAAGCCCTACAAATGTGTGTCACTTTGCAGTGTCCCATACGCTGAACACCACTTGTTACAGCCTAGTCCCAGCTGATAATGTGGACCACTGTAAAGCCTTATGCCATAGTGTATCTCTGTGGCAGTTGCCATTGTCCTACAGGTATATACACTGGTGTTGCACTGTATATGGGTGTTGTTCCATACATGTCCCTACTGTAGGTCATGTCTCCCACCATTATGTTACTCCCTGTGGACACATTCCACAATGACAGGATGTTAGTTATCATGCAGGTGTCTGACATACTCTTCCAATAGCCCATCATGGTTACTCTTGTGATGCCGTGCATTTCACAGCAACAATACATGCACATGTGCAGCATGCATTCTGGGTAGGTGTGTTAGATGTGTGTATGGGATATACCCATAGCCATTACATGCCCAGTGTATTGGCAAGCATCTGCATAAACCATACTCACCAACTACAGGCTGCTGCCATGGTGGTATCCCAGAGGGACCTACATAAGAGGCTGAGAGATGCAAAGTCAGTGGCCACAACTGTGGCAGTGCTACAGGGTGGGTGCAATATTACAATACATTAACAGTACATTTCCACAATACTACCACATATGGATGTCTGTTTAACACTGCTATGCAGCAGCAAAATATATCTATGATATGTCAGATATGCATGATCTACCTGTACCGATGCGGATGTATACGCAACAGTGGTCTATGGATGTGCCCTGTGGCCTTACCTGCATGCTTCTTGGCCAGTGTGTGGGTGGGGACCCACCTCCAAAAAGGTGTCTGGTGGTTGGTGTGTGGCCGGATGGGCAGGTGCAACGATGCTGGCCAAGAGCACCTTCACACATGTCAGGGGGGGGATGGATGGCATGCCCCGCCATGGCAAGGTGATCCCCCTGGACTGCAGCAGCATGCCTATGGCATTGCGAAGCAGGTCAGAACTATGATACCAGACCTGCTTATAACTGCGTTTGTGCAGTCTGACATCATTGACCCTGTAGACTAGGTTGTTCCACAGGGCGGTCCACTCCTGCTAATCATGGGTAGCCCGGCCAAACAAGGTCGCATAGTGATGGATTATTGCATCCAGCAGGATGTCATTTTCTGCTGCTGAGTAGGCTGGCAGCCTTGCATGGAACATCATGCCCGAAAGACATAAAGATGGACACAGATGTGCGCAGGTCATGCAGCAAGGTTACCATAGTTCTTAATACACATCACTCTCAACCCCCCACCATATCAGTGACAACAGACCATACATATATCTCAATAGGTACAGTTACAGCATACCTGCTAGTGGGGCAGATATTATACTGTACCACGCTTTGTGCAATGTATTTGTAGCTATGTTCCCTGTGTGGACACTATCATTGCTGGCCTGTTACAGACTATTCACCTGCATGCCATTGTCAGGGCTACAATGGTTCCATATATACCTGTGGTATGCCTGCTAAGTGTGTTCTGCACATCTGACATACTGTGTTATTGTAGCTATCTATGCATGCTGCTGGATATTTTCTAGGATTGTGTAGACTATTACTACCAACATATGTTCTATAACAGTGACACAATGGCATGTATATGTACTATTGGCCAGCAGAACCACCTCTCCGAACTCATCTGGCCATGTTACCTGGCCACATCACATGTGTGTCCCACCCTGGGGCCTCCTCATGTACTGGTCCAGCAATGCCATCAGGTGGAACCAACTCAGGGAATGTTGCCCCCCCTGGAGGCACACACAGATATGTTCCGGTCCCCTGTGGTCAAGTCCAGGGTCTGTTACATAACGGGCTCCACCCAGCACATATTCACAGGGCCAACATGCTTCTCTTGCTCAACCTCCAGGCTAGGCACCTTCAGGATGCGGACTGCTGTTGTGAGTAGCAGTGGGTGGGAGGCCTGTTCCCATTGTGTCCATATTGAAGCCCATGGGGCATCCACATCACAGACCACACACACACACACCATCCAGAGTGTTTACCCACCACATGTCACATACTACCCTTGTAGGCTGTCCTCTATACCTACCAACCCTGACCACCTCCACAACTATATCTGCCATGCTTCCCCATATTCCCATTCCATAATCCACAGTCAAGGGCAATGTGGTCCCAACAAGGAGTTCACATGTGACATACCCATAGGTATATATCTATGTATGTGTAGATATATGTGATGTTGTATATATGTGCTCATATATATGTCTACGCATGGGTGTCTGTATATTTGTGAACATACATGTAGATATATATATATATATATATATATATATATATATATATATATATATATATATATATATATATAACCCAGTATGTAAGAATGAAGCACCTGGAGCCACGAGCCACTCGAACAGACTTTATTACAAAAATATAAAAAACACACTATACCCACGAGAAATGCTTAACTTCTTCACCGCGTTTTTCATTATCCATGTAACTTCTTCAGCATGTACATAGCTTTCAGACTCTTATTATATACAAACTTGTCTCCTTAATCATCCAATCAGCAAAAACATTGCATTAGCAGGGTTATTCATTCCAGTTAATTACAGCTTAATTATCTAGATAAAAACACTGATTTAATGATTCCAAGATGGTGGTCGTCTAGTTGACACCTTTCACACGAAGCTCCTCACAAATCAGCTAAAAACCGACAATTTAAACAACTTTCAGTGTGGTGTTCTCACAGGATTTGGTCTAGTAAATAACTGTGTATCTGGTCATTAAGAAAAGATCGTTCTTCTATCAAAAAATCCAGTCAAATCTCTTTTGTGGAAAAAATTAAACTTCTCTCAGCCTGTGTAGCCTGGGCCACGTGCATCCAAGGGGATTGTAGCTTTGACTGTATCCTACTGGAGTACTCTCATCTAAGGCATGGCTGGAAACTCTGACACCATGGAAACACAAACTACCAAGGCCAAATTCTCTTCATTATCATTTTCTTCATTATCATCTCCGGAGAAAGATACAAGTTCTAAAAGACTCAGAACCAATAAACAAGTAGGTGACACTCCAAAAACAAATGCTAAAGAAAAAACTGACTCAAATTTCCATATGGAAGACTTAAAAATGGCTTTACAACCAATTCATTCAGCCATACAAAGTTTTTCTACTCATCTTACAGACTTTGGCAAAACATTAAAACAAATAACAGATAGGATGGACACACTTGAAGGTAAAAATCATACTATGGAAATCCAAATAGATTCAATAAATAAAGACTTGTGTGCTAAAGATTCACTGCTTACTGAAATACAAGATAAACTCCTGGACTTGGAAGCGAGAAGCCGTCGCAACAATATATTAATAAGAGGTTTGCCAGAATCATACGATAACCAAGATTTACTTAAAATCACAAAACAGATTTTTTCAGCACTTCTCACTATAGACAGCGACTCTGAAAACCTAGTAGTAGAAAGAGCACACAGAGCCATATGTTCTCGTCAAGTAACCATGGTACCCCGACTGATCTACACCAAGATTTTGAACTTTCAAGATGCCCAGAAGATTTTGGTTACAGCTCGTAAACACAGACAGTTTGTATGGAATAATCACAAACTCACTTTCTCACAGGATTTACCTCATCAAATTAAGTTAAACAGACAGAAGCTGTCTCCTTACTGTGCTGACCTAATCAAACGTGGTATAAAATTTCAGATGCGATACCCAAATGCATTAACATTTACTTATAAAGACAAGAGACAGTCAGTGAATACTGTGTAAGAAGCGCAAGACACCTTTCTAAAGCTTTTTAAAGTAGTGCCCACCACAATATGAGAAGCTTAACAAGAACTGGCCAATCTCTGGTGGCTTATAAGTCATTGTGCTAATCTTGTTTTATTCATATGTTGTGCATTTGTTATGCCGCTTTTACTCTGAATTGTGAAGTACTAAACTGTGTTGAGATGACAATCTTGGCTAGCTATCTTTCATGTTTCGCATCCATTCTACATTTAAAACTAGTGCTTTATGCCAATAGGAACTTTTGTTCGACGACAATTGTAGTGACTGTATCACATCGATCTATCTTTATGAAGGCACGCTCACCTAACATAGACTGTAGCTACGTATATAGCTTATTGTCTTCGACTTACATGGTAGCTGGATGACACTTTTCTCTGTATTGTAATCCTGCTTACCCTTTAGTTTCGTTTTGTATATTGGAATGCCACTATTGGTTTCTTCTGTGATCATCGCTGAGACCCATAGAGATGACGTTGCCTCTTCAGTCATGCAGAGCACTTTTTTCTATATTCCGGTAAACCTTCGGTTTGACGTGCCTGTTGTGCCTAACACAAACATTAAGACACACTCAAGGTTTAGCTTTCAAAAGAGAAAAGTTGCTAAGAACCATTTATATTCCATTTACACATTGCTTTTTTCTTTTCTCTATGTTAGAATGTTGCTTTTAATTTGACTTTCATCAGCTACATTAACTTTGTTCAATTATACTTAGTAGAATATTGCATAGTTTGTGTCTGTTTATGCAAAAACAGTATCACAGGAATAACTTTCAATGTTAGTTGTGAGGTATGTGTTTGTACAGTATGTACGGTATCAAAGCAGATAGCTTCACTATCTCACAGCACTTTATTCTCCACTTTGATTCTCAACCAAATCCTCATGTCCTCCCTATATATGTGTATGTGGGGGGTGATTGGATACCATAGTTTCCTTTCCAGTCCTAAAATACTGTTGTAGGTGAATTGGAAATTCATCATGTTGCCTGCAAGTACACAAGTACATATGTGCACCATGTGATGGATTAGCATCCTATCCTGATTTTATTTTCTCCATCTTGCACCCAATGAGTGCTAGGATGACTTCTAGTTGCCCTGCATTTTTGCATTAGATTACATGGATAATTGGAAAATGAATGCAAGAATTTGTGAAGCTTGTAAGCGAATGAAATATGATATTTAGGGAATAATAAGATTGTGTGTAGAATTGTCTTTCTTAAACACTTCTTAAGTCATATAAACAGTCGTCATTTATATTTATATATGTAGTATGACAGCTACATAAACAGGTGATAAATGGGTACTAATAAAAGTTGAGTCTAATATCCCAGAGTCACAAATAGGTTCATATCCCTATCAACACCTATCATATACACATTACATCTAGCGGATACCACAAACTTGTCAATACATTTAATTTTATTTTAAACACTACAGTGAGAAGGAGAGTTGGTGTGGTGAGGTTTTACAATGACGGACATTTTGTTTTCCATGTTTTTGTATATATGTATAGTTATGTTTAAAGATATAATAGTCCTTTTCAGGACTCTTTATAGAACTATTTCAGTTATGATTTCTATTATGTTAACCAAAGTTAACTTTATTATTTGTGATAATTCATATGTTCCTTCTTTTGTTGTAGACGGGTGGGTAGGCACCGGGTTAGTATGGAGGGAACTGGTTTTGATTTTGGAACTTTTGAGAGGCAGTAACATACAATATAATTTATACAGTGAGACTAGGTTCAATATTTTCTATTTTTTAGGATTTTACTAAGTAAAGTATTTAAGATTTTACTGAGTAAACACTTAAGTAGATACATAGACTTAAAGCAACTAATGTAATGTCTTTATATATTGATTCTTGGAATGTCAGAGGGTTACAGAACAAAACTAAGAGATCACTACTGTTTCATTTAGTGTTCAAATCTCAGGCCAGTATTTGTTTTCTGCAGGAAACACACATGCATAGAGATGACTGGAAAAAAGAAAACAATAAGAAATGGGTTAAAATGATAATTGCAGCCGGGGATTGCTCTAATTCAAGAGGTGTGGCAGTTTTAGTCAAAAACAATTTTCTAGGTAATATTACAAACATAAATTATGATGCAGATGGTAGATGGTGTTATTTCTCTTCTTATTTTTCTGACATTGATAAACCACTCTTGTTTTTTAATTTATATAGTCCTTGTGACCACCAACATATTTTCTTTATTCAGATCTGTAATATTCTTTCATCTTTCAAGGATCATTATATTATTATGGGTGGGGATTGGAATGCCGTTATTAATCCTGATAGCGATCGTACTAGTAGATCAATTTCATATAATCACCAAGCATCTATTGCCCTAGAAGAATTAATGTTAGACCTCAACCTTATAGATCCCATTACCCTCAATGTACATACTGACAGGAAAGATAGATATACATATTATTCTAAATGTTATAATGCATGGTCAAGACTAGATTTTTTTCTTGTTTCTGTTTTTCTTATGCATCAAAAAATTGAATACTTCATGGAGCCTAGATTTTTATCTGATCATTCAAGGATATCACTTAAGATTAGCTTTGATATAATGAGGCCACGCATATATACACAAAATAGATGGACATTTAACAACAACCTTCTCTTGAATAAGAATATCCATGTTATAATTACTGAGATTATACAAGAAATGTTTTCCAATCTTGATACATCAGGCATTCCATATGATGTTCAATGGGCTGCTTGTAAGGCAAACCTTAGAGGAGAGTTAATTAGCAAGGCTTCTTATCTTAAAAAACAGTATAGAAATAAAGAATCCTCGGTAAACTAAAAATCCAAACTTTAGAAAACCAGCACAGATTGAATCCTGATTCTTCTATATATCTACAAATTTGTGAATTCCAAAAAGAACTTTTACTACTACACCAACATAATCTCTCTATAATAGAACAAAGGCTCTTAGCTACTTATTCTGAATGGGCTCAAGTCCCCTCTAAAGTTCTCGCCAAAATAATTAAAAATAATCAGTCCTTACCTAGAATAGCACCCATACACTATAACAACAAGATATATAATACGGACTTAGAAATTATGCATATTTTCACTACCTTGTTTTCAGATGTATACTCTAAAGAGCCTGACCCTATGACTACATAGCATATTGAAAGTTTTATATCTTCCATTAAATTCCCACTACTAAATGATCAACAAAGGAAAACACTATCGGCCCCTTTGAGATCTCAAGAAATTTCAGAAGCCATTGACAAGATTAAAACTAATAAATCCCCAGGTCCGGATGGATTTACACCAGAATTTTATAAGACTCACAAGTCAATTCTTGTACCTTTTCTTCTTAAAGTTTTTAACTACATAAAAATAAATGGTATATCAAATTTACATTGGAATGTCTCAAAAACCATATTAATTCTAAAAAATAATAAAGACAAAACAGATCCTAATAATTATAGACCTATCTCCTTAATTAATATTGACATTAAAATTTTAGCCTCATTATTAGCTGAGAGATTGAAAAAAGTTCTAACATCATTAATTTCCCCAGATCAATCAGGCTTTATGTCCCACAGGCATGTATGGGACAATACTTTATCTCTAGATGCCTTTATACACTTCGCAAAAAAAAGATAGAAATCCTATATATGCACTGATCCTTGATGCTTCGAAAGCTTTTGACAGAGTAAATTGGGACTTTGTTTTCGTACTATGTCTTGCTTTAATATACCTAATACGTTCATTGATTTTTATTAAAGTTTTATATAAGGATTCTTCCACCTTTCTTCATATCAATAGAAATGCCTCTAAGATTATAAAAATCACTAATGGTACGAGACAGGGATGCCCATTATCTCCTTTTCTTTTTAATCTATACTTAGAGCCAATGTTATTATATATAACACAAAACACTTTTCACAAGATTCCCAAAATTTTAAATACTGAGGTGCCCTTTTCTGCATTTGCGGATGACTTGGTGATATACCTCCAAACACCTAGTACAGACCTTGTGAAAATAATCAATATTATTAATAAATTTTCACAGGCCTCTGATTATCAGGTGAATTCTCATAAAACTTTCATCTTTCCTATAAATCCATCTGTCCATAAACCTCACATATTTTCAGATTCCCCTTTTTCTTTCACCTATGCAATTAAATACCTAGGTACTCAAATTGAGCATAATGGTCTTTCTACATTTCAAAATAATATTCACAGAGTATGGTCATTAATAGTTTTAGATTTACATAGATGGGAATTACTTAATATATCACTCTTATCCAAAGCAGCGATAGTCAAAATGAATATACTCCCTAGACTCATATTTCAATTTAATGCCATAGACCAGATTATTCCTAAATCTTTCTTTACAAAAGTCAATAAGGAATTAGCTAGATTTATCTGGTATCCTAAGTCAGTCAGAATATCATATCTTAAATTAACGTGTCCTAAAAATAAAGGAGGCCTAGGTCTTCCGAACTTTTACATGTATTATTTAATTATTTTGGCTAACAAACTACTCACCATTGTGAACTTGAAAACTGATAGGTATAGGCAGTACCCCATTTGGACCAAATTATGGCATCAATACATTTCAAGTAAAAATATTAACCCGATTGCTCTTCCTTTCCTTTCTAAGGAAGCTGCTAACATTCTGAAAATTTCCAAACCCTTAAAACAAAAGATCAATTATTTTCAAGAATTAATAAAACTCATTAATCTAGATAGCATTTTTCAACTAACACAACCTTTACACTTAAATCCTAATATCCAGTTTAATAATGTACCTTTTAATCTTTCTAAATTTCCACTTATTCAAAGTTTCACTGTGTGGGACTTGCTACAATATAACGATTTATCTCTCACTAACCTACGCATAAAGCTGAAAGCAAATATTAATTACATTACTATACTACGTCAATTGAGAGATAGCATCATTGTGAAATTTGCTCACATTAAAGTAAGTATAAATGATGTTACAAATCTTACCAATGTTATACAAGCTCTAACATTATCACAAAAGATGTTATCTAAATCTTATAATCTGGTTAATCAGATAATACATAATAATACTTGTCTATTTGCTGATTATTGGGATAAACAGAATGCCCATTTGTCTTTAACTCAGAAACTTTCAGCCATCAAGGATACTTTAGACTATTCCCCATTCAAGAAGCTTTTTTTATACCCAGTTAATGATATTTAATAATGTGCATCATACTCCTTCCAAACTTGACAAGTTTGACTCCAGAATTCCCTCCTCATGTTCTTGCTGTTCTTCTTTTAATGCTGATCTCTTACATATTTTGTGGTCCTGTCAGCACTCACATAAACTTTGGACCTCCCTTAAAATCAGATTACAAAAAATAGGATACTAAAAATCCACACTATCCTGGAAATTAGCGATTCTTCATATTCCTATTATTCATCTTTCAAAATTTGATACACATGTGTTAGTTTATATTTGTTCACTCATTAAGTTTTATATTACTAAAAATTGGTTAGACCGCACCAAACTAAATTGGAATAACTTTAGAACCTTAGCCTACTCTTATATTTCAGCTCAGAAATTACTGGTGAAGAGTCCAAAGAAGTTAGCTCTTAACAATAAAGTCTTAGAAAAGGTATTACACATCTTGGATAGTGTTTAATAATCTCTGTCATTTTTTTATAGTTTTATTAACCTAGCTCTCTCTCACTTACATTTACATGCATACTCCTTTATATACAGGCTTATATACTTTGTTGCCTCTGGTTTAACATATTCATACCTTGTATATAGTTATGTTATAGTTGTCCTGTTTGGAGTTCTTGCATTTACATTGTTATAGTCTTGCATTTATACTTGAACTCCCATGCTCTTTTATCCAATGTTCATTTTGGTTATTGTGTTCTTGTTGTATTGTAAATATGCATATATTAATAATTCAATAAAAAGTTTTTTGAAAAAAAAACACTGATTTAAAACTTTTAAAATAATTAAATTATTATATAATTTATAATACAATACATCATTTCTAAAAAATTTTAAGATTTAATTAGGATGTTGGACTATTTCATTATAATAAAAATGTAAAATTTAATACACTGAAAGTGTATACCTAATCCAGCTCATTAGCACCATCTTGTGACATAGTGTGTAAACTGCATATTCCTTTAAAAAGCTTTACAATACTGGTTTCTACTAAAATTTAAACAGTCTTTTAAGACTTACTAAAACCTTATCCATGATTCAAATCCACTATCTATTACCTCTACATGTATATACTTAAAATAACTTAAAATATTTCATAATTCATATACACATAATCATACAATTGTGCCCTTTTCATAATCTAGCAGCTCTTAACTTTAAAACAGGTACCATAGATACATGTTCATTCATCCCTGGCTTTCTACTAGCTTCTAGTACCAATTGCCAGTAAAGTTCCCTCACTTCTATCCTATTCTCCCAATCACCCCCCTAATATATTGTGGAATAACTTCTAACACAAAGAACATAAAGGAAGCTTGTTTACACACCGTAGTATATTTATAAAGGGCATTATTAACATCATTTTTACTAATATCATAAATATGTTCATATATTCTTTTTTTGAACGCCCTTTTGGTTTTACCCACATAAAAGGAGGTACATTTCTTACATTCTGCCAGGTATACTATTCCTTTTGTATCACAGTTAGCATAGGATTTACTAATAAATAATCTATCTCTAGCCGTTAGATAATGACTTTCCTTGTTCATAACATATTTGCATGGTGTACATCTGCCACATTTAAAAGTGCTTTTTTTTCCTAAGACATGTTTCCTTATGTCCAACCCTATTTTCTTACATATTTTTTATATTCCTATCTTTTCTATAACTAAATATAATTGGTTGTTTAAAAGTTGTAGTAAGGTCTGAAAATTCTGAAAACATTTTCCAATTTTTATTAATAATCTGCCTTATTAGCCCAGATTCATAGTTAAAATTCATAATATAGGCACTATTATAGTCCCTATTACTATTATTAGATGTATTTTTGTCTTTTTCCTCCATATTTTTCATATTCATTTGCACTCCCTTCCTAACAGTGGACTAAAATCACCTGGCCTTCTTAGTTTTACTTCATCTATAACTTCATCAATTAGCATTTCTGGATACTTTCTATCTAAAAATATTTCTTTCAGTTGTATATATTCTTCCTCAAACTCCCTCTGAACTGCAGTCATTCTTGATATTCTTATAAACTGTCCTTTGACTAGGTTCTTTCTTTGTTTAAAGGGGTGAGTACTAGTATAATATAAATAGGAATTGGAGAATGTCTCCTTCCTAAAAATGCTAGACTCAAATTTATTATCTTGATAATTTATATATATTATAATGTCCAAGTATTCTAACTTGTCTTTGTTAGTTTTATATGTGAGTTTGTAAAAATCTGTTGTATTATTAATAAATTCAATAAATTCTTCTATTTTTGCATCTACTTCCAAACAAAAAAAAATAAAAATCATCTAAGTACCCCGTGTAAAATTTACAGTAGTTCATATGTGGTGATAAAGTAAGGAATTTCTTTTCCCATGTATTTAAAACTATATTTACAAATCTGGGGGGCACAATAGGCCCCCATAGCTACACCTTTTATTTGCCTAAAACATTCTCCTTCAAAAACTATAAAATTATTTAACAGTGTCAGTTCTAGGAGTTCCATAATCACTCTTAGTTCCTTCCAATTAAATTTTTTGGTGTCAAGTAAAGCTTCTAGGAACCAATCCAATCCTATTTGATGTGGAATCACTGAAAATAAGTCTATTATGTCCACTGTTAGAAAGGTAATATCCTTATTATATAACTGGTGGTTGATGCTTTTTAATAGGTCCCATGAATCTTTTAAATAACCTTCTTTGTCTATCCCTACATTCTTTATTTTTTCGTCCACAAATTTAGCTAATGGATATGTTTTTGATCCATTAGCTGAAACTATAGCCCTGATTGGTGGGTTGTTTGTGTCTTTATGCACTTTCATAGTGCCAAAAATGACTGGTATAAGAGGTTTCTCCACATAGAGATACTCGTACATCTGTTTATTGATTAACCCATCACTCAACAAATTCCAGAGCAAAATCAATTTTAGAATAAGCTATATTTATTTCGTTGATGGATACTTGCTCATATCTATCTTCATTCCTTAATAGTTCTTCCATTTTGGTATTATAAATAATATTATCCATTATAACAACCCCCCCTCATTTATCAGGCCTTGAAATTCTTATGTTTTTATCCTCTCCTAATTTGTTTAACAATTGCCTTTCTTGCCACAACAAATTTGGTCTCATTCTTGTTTTCTCCAGTTCGTCTCTAAGTTCCCTCCCTACTACCACCTCAAAATTTTTA
Organism: Protopterus annectens; assembly: GCF_019279795.1. Classification (NCBI taxonomy): domain Eukaryota; kingdom Metazoa; phylum Chordata; order Ceratodontiformes; family Protopteridae; genus Protopterus; species Protopterus annectens. The sequence goes on from NC_056743.1 coordinate 1,468,721,691, forward strand.
AGCTGAGGATGTATAATAGGGTTAGCAGTGCTTTTCTTTCTAAGTGATACAAAATTAGAAGAAGGGGTCTGAGTACCAAAGCTGTTATTTTGAAATATTAATTCAAAATTTTTCTTTCTAATGAATAGTTTTAAATCAAATAAAATTTTACTAATATCACTTTTCATTTTAGGAACAAATTGTAGTCCTTTCATAAATAGCCTAAAATGCCATTCATTAATTTCTATATAACTATAGTTAAATATATTAAAGTTCTGATATCTATACACATTTTCATTGATTTTAACTATATCCTTGCTTTTATCATCTATTATACCTTTACTCAAAGATTCATTCCTTACCTGTTGTATTCTATTGTTGATTTGTTCCGAATCCTCTCCGAATGTCTCGGAAGGGGAAAACACCAAAACTACCAGTGCCCAAAATCCCAAGACCAAATACCCAAAACACTAAAGTACCGAAACATCAAAACTGCAAAATTCAAACTACCGGACACTACAGTCAACATACACCACACACATACACATACACACACCTTCCCCTAGAACACAAACACACAAACATAAACTACAGACAAGCAGGGAGGGCAAGACCCCCTGCACCCCCTCACACCCCCCTACTTAAATATTCTAACTCCAAGATTGCACTACACAGACAAACACATGAAAACACCACCACACACCTACATTCCCCTTGCACACACACATCACAGTCACAACACACACTTACACATTAAACCCCTAACCAACACAGTTAAACATAGATACTTACCTGACCTTCCACCATACCATAACACCAGAAGCACGAATGTCAAAATCCTGATGATCAGGATTTTGAAATTCGTACTTCGGGTCTTTCGGTAATTAAGGGTTTTGGTTAGTCCTGAAAGTTTGAATATCAATATTTCAAACTTTTGAGATTATGTAGTGATCCCAAATACATATATATATATATATATATATATATATATATATATATATATATATATATAGTTATATATTATATATGTGTACATATGTACACATATGCATACCTATATGTGGGGTACATTCAGACATCAGGTCCACAATTTCAAAACACCATCTTGCACAGTTGCACTGTTCTGCCTTGCTACAACACAGACAGGTGC
>NC_056743.1:1468727819-1468840319 GCF_019279795.1 Protopterus annectens
GCAGTCTCTGCTCATGGTCTTTGACAAGGAGTCCTGCCATGACTCTGGATTCCTGGATGCCCCAGCACTGCACCCAAAAGTGCACTCCATCTCCCCTTCCTGACATGGTGACCACAAGGGGAAGCTACAACCAGTTATGAGATGTATTCCTGCCCATTGGGTTTATGTAGGGCCGGTTTCCTACACTTTGCCAGGACTGGACAGTTTTGAAAAGGCTAAGTTATGGGCAAACCTGCTTACCTAACATTGGCATTGTTTAAAGGGATATACCAATGGGCAAAATGAGTTAGCTGGCCTACACATTGCTTACACCTACTAAGCTGGCCTGTGCAATGCTGAGCATTGCTTAATATTACATTTGCATTATATTTGCTTTTTGGCATTTATTATTATTGCATTACATATTATATATGTGTCGGGTATCCATGATTCATGTGTACGTACACTCTATGGGGTCCTTGTGTTTATTAGGGGACTTCAACACATTATTATAATTACATCTCACATCTGGCCTTACGTCAGTACTCCAGTTCACATATCTGTGTTATGCAGTAGGTTATACAACATAAGACTGTATATAGATTCCTTTCATAAGTTCAGTTTGATTTTCCCATAGTGATGATTTGTTTGGTGCTACCTCCATCTTATGTACTGCTGTGATAGCTTAGTAGTAAATCACTTTGGCTATGGTGTGCAGGGTCTTGGGTTTGAGCCTTGCTGAGGCTGCTTATTTTGTTGCTGGCCAGAACAAGGGCTGTTGGATACAAAGTGATTAAGGCACTTTTAAACACTTGTAAGCGGGTTTGCGTGGATTTGCACTAGGGTAAGCAATGCTAACCTCGGGTTAAATATGCTTGCAGAGAGTTAACTTCAATATTGCTTATCCTGTGTGCACATTACTTACCCCTGTGCAAACAGGCTTAAACCCACTTACTGGTGCTTACATATGCTTATTCCCACTTACTACTGCTTAATGGTGCTTACTCCTGCTTACCACTGCACTAATGTCTAACGGTTCTTGGGAAGGTGGGGGATTTGGAAGCTGTATGGAGTTATCATTCATTGCACATTTTACCTTACATTTGTATCCCTGATTCCTGTGTACATATACTGCATGGGGCATGTGTTTATCTGTGGACTTTGCAACATTATGACACTGACACATTTAAGCTGCATTACCCGTAGCTTAGCGATGGGAAAACCTGCACACCTACGGTTAACTCTCATCTGTTTATAAAAATATCTTTATATTTGTTATTTTAACTATTGCTCTTGTACATGTGGGGCATGTTGCTGAGGGTATGCATACACCTATGAGCAGTCTTGCTCATTATTTTGTGACTTGTCTGCTGTTCTTCATTGCAGGGGCGTGTATATTCTGAGAGCTCTGCTCTCAGACACGCCCCTTACACTCATACACGCTCTAAGATTAGGAGCTCAGGCAGCATGCCTTCATTAATATGCATGGCATGGTGCCATCTTGCTCCTAAACGGATGCTTCCATGCAGGACTAAGCTAGTCCTGCACGGACAGATAGTGAATCCGGAGGATAGTCTAGCAAATAATATTTTAAAGCTTTCCCAGTAATAACCCAAAAATAAAATTCCACAAATGCTGATGTGATTAGCAAAGCTGTTTCTGTTTTTCTTTGTAGAGGCTTAGCCCACAATATCTTTTCATTATGTTTTACAGTTGTGCTTAACTGTCCAGTTATATCAAAAATGCATATTTTTTAATTTTACTTCAGATAATGTGTAGCCAAATGTTTAGACATCATTTTAAGAGTAATAATATACTTAGGATTGTCCACAGTGATAAATGTATTGTTCTCCTCAGGTAATTTTATTCTTACAGATTTCAAACCATGTAAAATTATACCAAAAGGAGGACATGATTTTATCATAATTCACAATATACCATATATCTTGTTAAATGGACACATTTATAATTGTGCTGTGTGCGTCTTTCTGTGATGTGTGAAATGTAGTAGTAGATATGTACCTGCAGAATAATACTTCTTAACTAATGAGGCAAAATATCTGTGTTTCTAGGTCAATTGTGCCATTGCTGTCATGAATCACAGAATAAAAGTCATCCACAGTGTTCTTCAAAGCTCATTTTAAAGAAAAGCCAGGTAATATTCACAATGTCAAAAATGTAATTTTACTGATTATGATGTGTGTGTGTGTGTGTGTGTGTGTGTGTGTGTGTGTGTGTGTGTGTGTGTGTGTGTGTGTGTGTGTGTGTAAGCACGTGTGCATGCGCATATAGTAAAGGCTATTGTTAAAATTAAATGCAAATTATTTTTAATGTCTTTTCATTCAGTCAGTTGTACTATATATAAGTGCAAACACTTTCTGAGGAAGTAAATACGAGTGGATGCTCATAAGAGCTAAACCTCTCTTCAATAGAGTTTTAGCAGCAGTCTTTTGCAAAAGATTGTGGTTCAGCAGAGTTAGAGAATTTTCCTTACCCGACTGTTATATGATCTCAGGGTTGGTATCCATAATTTAAGGGGGAGTGAGGTGTGGATGGCGGCTTACCTTTTGCATAAACAAAAAAATGTTTTATTTTTTGTTATTTGAAATCATTTTACTTTCAGTCTAAAATGACTGGTCTTTTTTTACTTCCCTCTTATAAGCATTTGATGTTCATTTGTATGTGTGTGTATATCTATTGCTATACCTCTCTCTCTCTCTCTATATATACTTATATATATATATATATATATATATATATATATATATATATATATATATATATATATATATATATATATATATATATATATATATATATATATATATATATATATATATATATATATGTATATATATATATATATAAATATATGTATATAAATATATATATATATATATATATATAGGCCTCCATGTGTTTGCTTGGGTTTCCTTCAGGTACTCAGGTTTCCTCACACATTCCAAAGACATGCTGTAGGTGGATTGTACATTCCAAATTGGCCATAGGTGTCAGTATGCATACGAGTGTGTGGTGCAGAAGAACTACTGTGGCAAGGCAAACCACCTGGTGGTGTATACGTTGGCTCTAGATGATTGTCACTGTTGAAGTAACACCCTGACCCCAAGTGCAAAACTAGGAAAAAGGGGCTGTGGATCTATGTATGTATATATATATATATATATATATATATATATATATATGGTTCTATATATATATATATATATATAGCATATATACATATGATATATGACATCACACACACACACATCATCGACAGTTCACAAACATTGACAATGACATCACCGACAACACATCATCACAACAACCAATAAACAAAACAAATTCCCTGACCAAAAACCACACACACAACACAAGCACACCTAAATCCTAACAAACAAACACTAAACCTTACATACACAACTATCCACAACCCTAACCGAAACCCTAACCCTAAGGTCCGTCACTATCGCACACTAACCTAACAGGCGCCCTAACCCTAACTCACTTAACCCGCCCCTAACCCAAAAAAATTCACTACTGCACCCTTACCTAACCTGCGCCCTAACCCTAACTCACTTAACCCGCCCCTAACCCAAAAAAATTCACTACTGCACCCTTACCTAACCCGTGCCCTAACCCTAACTCACTTAACCCACCCCTACCCCTACAAACCGTCAACATCGCACACTTGCCTTACTCGCACCCTAACATCCGTCACTACCGCATACTTACACATCCTTTCCCCATGTCGGTGTTCTCCACGTCAGTGTTTTCATCCGTCGATCCTCTGGTGTCAGTGATTTCGCTGTCGGTCTTGTCATCTGTCGATGTTGTAACCCAGACCTATATATATATATATATATATATATATATATATATATATATATATATATATATATATATATATATATGAGAGAAGTTCTAGATACCATATTGAAAAGAAAATGCTCTGAACTCTGTCCCTTGATGTACATAACTTTAAAGGATGGAATCATTGAAAATGAAAAGAAATCCTCTTTTCACTCCCTTTTGCTCAAGTGAATGAACAACAAGCAGATGGACAAACATGTTTGGATTGGTAAAGCATATAAATACGGCATTTCGTGTAAATTGGAGTAAGATCTGATGAAGCCCAGTTAAAGGGGACAATGCTTTTTGATTTAATATCTTTTATTTTCGGTAAAGAAGTATCAGTTTCTGAACAAGTTATATGATCCTGATTACGTTGCATCTCAATGGTATATTTCCCTTTCTATGTATACTACATAGTATGAAATATAAATGTTATTTGGTAACAAATTTAAATATGGTACTAAGTTCCAAATTTGCAAACTTTTGAAGTAGTTTTCTTCAGTCTGTACATTTTTTTCTTTTTGAAAGCCAGCTCTGCAGATTCTCAGCTTGCCTTGTTTTATTTTCTGTCTTAGATAAACAAAATTAATGGTAAAAGTTCTGTTTTCACATTTTTACATTATTAACATTGGAATGAGTCTACGGTCTTCTTGAATGTAAAAATCATTTTCACCCTCAGATTTCAATTTTGGTATGCAATATATTATTTTTTAAATCTTTTATCTCATTATTACTACTGAACTATGTATCCTTCAGACATATTTCTTAAGTTTTTAGCTTGCAGTCTGTTTTTCTACATCCATTAACATGCTTGAATCTCCTTAGAAACATCTGAAAACTGGATTCTGGTATTTGAAAATGAAGCCCAATTTAAGAATAATTGCAGAAAATCTAAACAATATCCAATTTCTGATATCCTTTTATGATGCAGGCCAAAAAGTGATTAAGGTATTTCACATTTAAAGCTTAAATAAAATGACTGAGACAAGCTATCAGTCTTGAGAGAAGGCTTTTAGACATATAGTGAGTCAAAGAGTCTGCAATGTGTAGGACATTCTTTCTCTATAAAACCCAATAGATGCTGGTACAACCAGACTGAAACGCAGAATGTGCCTGTGAGTTTGGTGTCTTGCATGATTCACTGACGAGAGCCAGAATTGAATGTGTTATCAACAATGAACATTCCATTGGTCTATTGAAAGAAGCAGATTTGAAACTTGATAAAATACTGGACATTTAGAATAAGAATGAAGTTCTTATAAGTGTTCAGCCTAAAAGCATATCTGAGGACCTGCAGCTGTACAAAATATAACCTGTGGGGTAAAACAAGATCATAGTAACAATAGTCATAGTCAGAATGAACATAAAAAAAAATAAATGAATGAATCTCCTTAGAAACGTCTGAAAACTGGATTCTGGTATTTGAAAATGAAGCCCAATTTAAGAATAATTGCAGAAAATCTAAAAAATATCCAATTTCTGATATCCTTTTATGATGCAGGCCAAAAAGTGATTAAGGTATTTCACATTTAAAGCTTAAATAAAATGACTGAGACAAGTTATCAGTCTTGAGAGAAGGCTTTTAGACATATAGTGAGTCAAAGAGTCTGCAATGTGTAGGACATTCTTTCTCTATAAAACCCAATAGATGCTGGTACAACCAGACTGAAACACAGAATGTGCCTGTGAGTTTGGTGTCTTGCATGATTCACTGACGAGAGCCAGAATTGAATGTGTTATCAACAATGAACATTCCATTGGTCTATTGAAAGAAGCAGATTTGAAACTTGATAAAATACTGGACATTTAGAATAAGAATGAAGTTCTTATAAGTGTTCAGCCTAAAAGCATATCTGAGGATCTGCAGCTGTACAAAATATAACCTGTGGGGTAAAACAAGATCATAGTAACAATAGTCATAGTCAGAATGAACATAAAAAAAAATAAATGAATGAATAGATAGAGAGACTGATAGACAGACAGATAGATAGATAGATAGATAGATAGATAGATAGATAGATAGATAGATAGATAGATAGATAGATAGATATTATGGAAAGGATGCCAGGGCAAAGAATGTGGTTTTAAGTACATAAAGGTATGTTGTAGTGCAATATATAATGTTTGTAGGATATGAAGAGACTGTAATCACTTGAAAAATATGGAAAAACGAAATAAATCCTTGCATCAAGATTTTCGTGTGGCAGACAGACCACTGGTATAGATCAGGCAGTACTTCTGGACTGCTGGCTACCTAATTCTGGGAATGGATTTGGGCTGCAGGTAGGAAAAGCCAGAGAAAGGGCTGGATGGTCACCTCTCATATCCTAGGGGATGATTTATAGAACATAGTGCCTAAGTGACCTCTATTAAAGACCAGGAGCCTTGAAGGTCATTTCAGCATAATTAAGGGGTATATGAAAATGTGTTGACATTAATAGTCTACAAAAATGTGCTGTCATTAACAGTCTATCAATTTCTATAGGTAGGGCATATGACCAACCACATCATGAGTGAGAGCTCTGAAGCTCAATGATTAAGGTTCCTCATTTTATCACTCAGTCCCAGGCTTAGTAGTGGATTACCATTGAGGTTAACTGCTCAAGGATTTGGGAGGCCCACACAGTGAAAGATTGCATCTGGGGTACCCCAGTAAGTGAAAATTAGGGAATATAACAATGAGCGAGCACTGAATCTGGAGGAAGAGTTTGAGGCTGTGTGAAATACAGGGTGTGCTTAAAAATTGCTTGTGGTAGTGACAAAAAGTCAAAATGAAATGGCAACAAATTTTTATCACAACTGAGATGGATAATATGAATGCTGTTTAGACAATAGCAGCAAAAATGATGATTCTTATTTAGAATACCTTGTGATTAAAGGCAAGAAATCGCATTTGAGCACGATACTTGGGCCAAATAACTTACATTCTCATATCCCATATTTAAGTCACTTAAAAGTCCAATGCCATATACAAATCTCTGTGCACTTCTCTGATGTATTGTGTACATAATCTGATTCCAGTGCACAGATTTTTCTTGATTGCAAGTTAATGCTTTGTGCTGTATCCCTGTAAAAACTGCTCAAACAACTGAATAAGTTGGCTCAAATGCTTTAATACATTTAGAATGATTGAAATAATTTGCACTATATAGCTACAGATTGGCTTATGGAATTGCGCACACTTTATTAATACAATCAATAGGGATAAATATAAGTTTAATGATAATAAAAAGGCTATAGATGAGAATATGAAAAATGACCAGAACATTCAGCATGGAAATTTGTGAGGGAGAGCAAGACGGGATAAATAATCGCAAAGAAGCAAGGGTGGCTTTTGCTATTGGGCTGTAGGACTGCAGCCCCCCAGCTGTAAAAAAGAAAGAAAAGAAAAGAACAGAAAAGAAAAGAAAAAAGAAAGAAAATATGGTGAGAAGTGTATTCACTGAATATGTTTGGGAGCTGTATTCCTCTATTATTGGCTTTGTCTAGGTGTTTTGTGCTAGCTGGTTTAGAGCTATGGTGAGAACTGAATTCACTAAATGATAGCCATTTAATTTTCAGTCTTCCCACATTTCAAGAAATAGCTTATTTGACATAGTGGTATGTTGCTCTGACTGTAATGCACAGGGTCCAAGGTTCAAGAGTTGGCAGTGAAATGCATGGTGGCAACACAGCATTTTATTCTAGCAACTTTCCAAGATTATACAAGCAAGGTTTAAAATGTGTCCCTAGTTTAGGGGCTTTTGCCCCCCCCCAATAAATTTTTGCTTTTTCTAGATTTCTTGTGCTTCAAAGTTGAGAGATACAGTTGAGTGTTGAGTGGATTTTACAAGGAGCTGAGAGCTTGAAGAGAAGTTTAATGCTGCTTATGGTGTGTCTGCCTGTATTGTTAATAGCATAACGGGTAGGGTACATGCTTGTGATGTAGAAGGCTGTGGGTTCCACTCCCACAGTATGCAGATGCATTGCTGATACTGTACTGTGTTGTACTTTTAAAGGGAGTGGATGCTGCAGTCCCGAAAATGTCCTCTTTGGCAGAGATACCTAGTAGCAATGGGCCTGTTATCAGTTTGTCTCCATTCCCTATTGCATTATTACCAGCTTATTATTTTTTAATGTAACATGTCAATTTATTCCTCAATGGCAACAGGCACTTTATTTGTAGATGAAACAATGAAATATAAAGTTGTTTGCTAGCAGCAACTTTTCATTAGTTACAGATCTCTTTAATGTGAAATTATTTAGACAACTTTTACTTCTGCAGAGATTCTGCTTATTTCCTGATACTGGTGGATTGTAGAAGTTTGAGTAGACTTTTATGTAGACTTTTATGATGGCAATGTTCTGAACTCGGCAGTTTTGTCATTATGAATGAATGCATTTTGTTTCATTGTTTACTGGAAAAATGTTCAAAATAATACATTTAAAATGCCCTCTAACAGTTGTACTGTATTATACAATGACTATAACTTAATACAATCAGGAAGGTGCATCAAATAACACATGTACATTTCCTGTGCAAAGGGCCTTTGATTTGAAAACAACCAAAAGTTAATTTTTATCTGCCACTAGCCAGATGTATTTTCTTTAAATGTGGGTTTCAATTCTGTTTCAATGAGTGTGAATTTCAAGGGGAGAGAAGTATGATCCACCAATATATTTGGTCATGTCCAGATTTTCTGTGTTAAGAGGATCCTGATTTTGGCAAATGGAAATTTGGAAGAAAACATGGAGGGTTTACTATAAATAAATAATTGTAATAATCAGAGTTACAGATTACTTTTAATTTTAGAAATGCATGTAGATTCTCTTATTTTTTCAGCTGCTCGAGTTAACAGTACTAATATTAAAAAAAATATTCCTTTTTTGACAGGCTCCCAGCTGTATTGTGTGGCTATTTTATGTTTTTGCATCACATTTTTAGTCTGTTTTTTCATAAAGTTGTGTTTTTCTGGCAAATTAGTGGCAAATCATTAAAGATTGAAGTTAGAAAATAATGACAGATATTTGAGTTTCAGATTTCATACCCTTCAGAAAATTCATAATAATGCAAGGCCTACTATTATGTGATCTTTCTAAGTTTATAAGAGCAATATTTAAAAATTGTCCTTATTTTTGTACCTTTTGTCCCACTTCTATTTATGGCTTTGTCCAGATTTCTTGCTCTGAAGCTGAGAGGTATGACAAATGTGTCAGGGCCATCATCATCAGCCAGAGACATTTCAAATTGTGACATACTTGTTGCACCCAGGTCTATATTAGAAGATCGAATGTTTAGGTGATTGAACAAATAAACATCGATCTTCTAATATCGAAAGCAAAAAACAGCAAACAGCCAATTTAACGCAGGGAAAGATTTCTCTTGGACGTTCACCGGATTTTTGCCATTTTGTGTACTGTAGAACAATCTCAGAGTTGATATATTTAGTTGAGAGGTGCGGGGGGTGAAGACCCCCACTTACTTTGGATGTAGAGTTATTTTTTTGTCTTAGTGGCCACGGACATGTTTCTCTGGGACATTCGACATTTTTAGCTTCGATATTATCGATGTTTAGGTGTTCAATCACCTGAACATTCGATCTTCTAATATAGACCCGTTGCACCACACTCCCACATGTAGTGACTCTTGATGTGTCCAAGCAAGGCAAGGAGCAGTTATACAGTGTAAGTGTACAAAGTATCACACCATCCAAGGTAGACACAAAAAACTTAGTGGCTTTTCATCTGTCCTTGATTTTGCAGAATATTCTGGTTTTCTGTCATATTTTTATACTGTTGATTTATGCTTCTTCTTATTCAGAAAATGCATGCCGTTGCAGTGCCTGTTATTCTGTGTTTAAGTAGCAATGCTTTAATGACCATCAGATAAGCTTGTCTGAGACTATAAGATGCAAATAAGCTTTAATAAGCATTCAAACAGCTCAACGTGCACGAGTACAACAGAATCCACTGGTTAGGTGAAATAATTAGTACTATAGTTAAAAAATACTTTATTTTTAAAAAATCAATAAAATTTCAAGGTTTAGCGCTTTCATCTAATATAACTTAGACTTCATCAGAACACTGTCCTTGCAAATCCATTCATTTTATACATCATTCAAACTAATTGATACACCAATCACATAACAGCTCATCTAACAAGTAAAAAATAAGAGTCTGCAAATTCCATTTCAAAATAAAAGTGAATGTATTACAAAAAACAACTAGTGCTTCAAAAAATCAAACCCACATTTATACATATATATATATATATATATATATATATATACACATATAAGTATATATATACTTATATATACACACACACACACACATATATATATATATATATATATATATATATATATATATAGATATATATATGAACCTCTCTAACATAAATCAAACTTTATTCAGTAATATAGGTTTAATCGTAATGTATTCATTAATACCTAGTAGTGAAGTGGCATTCAAAAGTATTTGCCATCTGACTTCTTTCTCTCCCAGAGTATACTTAATACTCCCACCTCTTTGTGATACCTTCACCAACTCTAATATTGCAAACTTAAAAGTACTACAATTGCAACTGTCCCGCACATGTCTAAATAGAGCATTATTTTCATCCCTTTTCTTTATTGCATACAAATGCTCATATATCCTGTTTTTCAATTTTCTCCCTGTTTGACCTACATAAAAACTAGGACAGGAAGTAAACAGGGCCAGATATATGACATTCTTGGTGTCACAATCACCACGACAAAAGTGCAAGACATTTTTACTTATATTGAGTAACTGCACATCTTGGTCCTCCATAATAGCCTTACATTGATTACAATGACCACACTTCCGAGTACCAGTCTGTTGTCCTTTTAAACTCACTACATTGTGTTCAAATTTACTCTTGAGATTATACCCCACACTATTAACAAATAAAGGTTTGTTACCAACTAGAGCGAATATTCCATCATCACCCTTTAAAATATTCCAATTTCTCTTAATAATATGTTTTATATCCTCAGTATAGTTACTAAAAGGTAAAATACATGCCATATGAAAATCCCTAGCATTTCCTTGACTATTAGTTATGCCTATATTATCTATACCTACTCCTAATAAAGGTTTGAATTTAATTCCCCACATTTTACTAACATACTCAATAGCATCCTTGATCACATAATCAGGATATCCCCTCTGTTTAAACATATTTCCTATTGTATTCAACTCCATCACCATCTCATTGTAATCAGAAGTCATTCTAGCAGCACAAATACACTGACCCTTAACTATATTATTTTTTAACCTTACAGGATGACAACTATTGTATTCCAAGTATGTATTACTGAATGTCTCCTTCCTATATATATTTGATTTAAAACCATTAGATGTTAAGGTAATATAAGTATCCAGATAGGCGATACCTTCCGTACTATATTTTTGTGTGACACTCAAATAGAAGGTAGATGTATTAATGTCTTGAATAAAATCTGGGATAATTGTATTATCCCCCTCCCATACAATAAATACATCGTCCAAAAACCGTACATATCTTTTAATGTACTGCATGTATCGGCTGCTAAAAATTACTTCATACTCCCAGTCTAAAAGGACCATATTAGCATAAATTGGGGCACAAGCCGTGCCCATGGCAACCCCCTTATTTTGTCTAAAATATTCCCCCCCATAATATATAAAGTTATAGTCCAGTACTAGACTCATAAATTCCTCTATTAACTTGATTTTATCCCAAGTATATTCAGTGCATCTAAGAATGCTGTTAATAAACCTTTCCATACCCTCTTCCCTTGGGATACAGGTGAAGAGGTCCTTCACATCTATAGTGACCAAAGTTAAATTTGGTTGCCAAATAGAATGAGTTAATCTAGCTAAAAAATCCCATGAGTCCTTTACTATATGGTTGGTGGTGGTATATATTGGTTTTAACCAAGTATCAATAACTTTCCCAAAAGGGAATGTTTTTGACCTACTACCCGATATAATAGGTCTGAATGGGGGATGCAACATATTCTTATGAATCTTCGGGATACCTATTATGGTTGCTATAACTGGGTACTTAACCTTTAAATACTGATATAATTCCTGATCAATCCTGTTTTCTATCAATAACTCTTCCAAAAGGGCATCAATTCTACCATATGCAATATATACTTCATTAATGGATGAAACTTCATATTGATCTGCATCATGTAATATAACTTGTATTTCATTCTTATAATCAGTGGATTCATACAAAGCAACTCCACCGCCTTTATCAGGTTGCATAATCCTAATATTAGGGTCACTACATAATTCACACATGAGTTGAAACTCCTCCTTACTCATGTTATATTTTATAAAATGTGAACCCTTATGCCCATATCTATACATTTCATCCAATACTACCTTTTCAAAGATACCCAAGGTCGGATGTAATTGTGGGGTAAATACACTTTTCCTATAAAATGAAGTCGACATTCCATTATTCTTACTACCATTAAAATATACTGATAAATTTAACTTCCTCTAATACAACTTAAATTGTATAACATTGTCAACTAAATTAAATTTACTTCTAGGGATAAATTTCATTCCTTTCCTAAACAAGGCAAAATGTGTGTCAGTTATATTCAAAGATGTATAATTATAAATAAAAAAATTATTCTGTCCATATTGGACCTCATTGTACTTCACAATGGGTTGTACAGGTTGTACTACCAATGACCCCTGTGGTTCATATGTTGTGGAGGCTGTTGATTCCACCGGCATTGGTATTCCTGTCCTGCACTTCCTCCCAATTGTACCCCTGTCCTAAAAAAGGTCTATATGAATTTCGTGCATTATATCTAGTTTTTTTGCCATTTCCACCAGCCTCGCTGGCTTGAGTGGCAGTATTAGATTTATTAACCTTATTCTTCCAGTTATACATGATACCATCCTTATATTGCTGTAAATCACATTTTAATTTATCACATTTCCTTTTAAATATTTTTTGTGAAGTTGTTTCAGCATAAGTAAATTGTTTGTCAAATAAAGCACGCCATTGGTCAAAGACCAAATCTTGTGTGATAATATCATTCAACCTATCCACTTCTTTAGTTAGACTGGCTAACGTATAGTCATTGCATTTCATAATAAATTTCATGAACCTAAACCCAAACGGGTCAAACAAGACATTGCATTCCTTAATTAATTCATCATTAAGTTCTACACCCAATGGTCGTTTAAAAAAGCGTAGTCCCATCGGGACTATTTTCAGCTCCATACACCTATTTAAATAAAAATTCTCTACTTGCAAACTCTTAATGTCATTCATTTTGTGTCCAAAATCATATATAATGTCTCTCAAAGTCCCATTTAGTTCTAAGCATACTGTTAAAGAATTACCAACATTGAATGCCTTTTTGTTGTTGCCATACAGAGAATATTTACATAACTAGATAGCGTATAAGCCTTAAGTATTGAAATGCATATGACAGTATTTGTAATAAAGGACAGGATTACAGTATTTTTAGAAACTTATTACATTTGTTGGAGAATTACAGTCATCTTTGCAGGCTTTACCCATAAACTAGACAGAATGCCAATCTATCATGTGTGGCCCATAACCTGTGCAGCAATCCTTTAAGCAATTTATCTTGAGCTTGTTTCTTGTTTGCTGTTCATTTTTTACTTTGATCATGTTTTCCAGATGAAACAAGTAGATAGTTGTTGTCAGGCAGCAGGCCTTTTTTGCATAAGAAACATTTTTATAAGTGGGGCTATCACAGAGATTGCTACTTTCAGCATGTTACTTGGTACTTTTATAAAGCTGAATATAAATTATAATTAGAACTGCAGTGTAAGGAGAAGTGGTTTGATTTGAGTGCTGCTTGTTTTTTTATACTTGATTTTGAGTAGCATTCTAGTAACGTATTTAAAAGTAATTTATTTTTTCATGCCTCACAACCTTTTTGTTTCCGTCTAGATAATAAGTAAGATGTCATGTAGCCAATGCATTGAAATATTTTGTTTCTTCTACAATTCATTTTGTCTTGATTAGACTCTCATAATCAAGGTTTGGCAGTGGCACCCAGGACAGCGTATTTAATTAAAGTCCCATTTTTTGTGTTTTTTAGCATTGTCCCACCCCTTTCTAGTTGGCCACACCCCTTCCCATTGGTCACACCCATTCTGCTGTCTCCTGCAGCCCCCCTTTGATTTGAAGTCACCAGCCACCACTGCGAAAGAAGATTAAATTCACAAAAGGCTTTACAGAGCTAGAAGCAATGGCTATATAAAAGTTTTCGAAAGAAAACAAATTTTTAAAGAATCTGTTAAAAGTAATGAGACTGGTAGCAAATGTTATAACAGAGATAGTGCTATGAGTGCTCCTTGAGGGTCAGCAAACCCAATACTCAAGATGCTGATTATATTTTGCAGGGGTACTCTTACTTACCCACTGGTTTACATTGTCTACTGGGGAGTTTGGTTTTATGATTTAACTTATAGGCATACCAGCAAGACATGCATTGATAAAAGGCAGGAACTGAATTGCTTGGAAACTATGGGTGAAATTATCAAACAAGAAGAAACAACTGAATGGGTGAAGATCAGGATGACATTTGTACAACAATATATACATACATACATAAAATATGTACAGATAATAAGTGTTTAAGCAAATGAATTAAAGGAAAACATTGGCTTTGAACAACTGAAATAGTTACTGTGACTTTGCCTAAAAAATATATTTTCTCTCTGCTTGTTGCATGAAGTATGTTGACAAAATAGGTTATATGTAGTAACTTTAAAGCTTTGCATATTGAACACCTCCATGGGAAGATGTTGGCTTTGAAAATTCCCCTTTGAAATAGCATCTACCCAAGAAACAGCAGCTGTCAAAATAGACAGAGTTGTAGAAAGAGTGGTCAAAACTGATAGTTTTCTAGTTTGTGAAGTTACTAAACATGGCATAACTCTCAACTGTCCAGATTTTTGCAGAATGTCCAGATTTTTGCCTCATATTTTTGCCTGTTCCTCATATAATTTGTGGTTTTCTGACAACTCGCTGACATAGTCAATAAATAATGGCATACATATGCATTTCAGATTTCATGTCCTTGAGAAAATGCATGCCAACGCATTGTGTTTATTCTAGCAAATTTCTAAGTTTATATGAGCAATATTTTAAAATCTGTCGCTAACTTTGGGCCTATGTTCCCTTGTTATTTTAGGCTTTATCCTGATTTCTTGTGCTAAGAGATTGAAATGTTTTAATATGAGCATGATTTCTGGCTGCTGAGAAAGAAGCAGTTGCAAATTAATGCAAATAACTGTGAAATATGTGTGCCTACTTTAAAGTACATATGGGGTGTTTTGACTTCTAAAGGCTTTAAACCAGATTCTTTTAAAGTCACTGTCATAATACTTATACTGAAGCTTCACAGCAAGTTATCCCTTGTGTGGTTCCATTATGGGGCATTTTTTTTCCAAGCTCATTACATATGTGTGAGACATAACAGTACCAATTAAGAGCAAGAAAGTAGACAGGGATAGAGATGTAATATTAGAGTGCCTTTTCTGCTAAGGTTACTATGTTAATATATTTATAGACAATCCCCAGGATTCAATAAAGCTTACACAGAGCTAATCTCTGTATAAGACTAGTGGCATGGCTCAAACATGGAGTTCGGAGCCTGTGTGATCCAGTAAACAAGGCTGGGGCATGCAAGAGCCTCCCACCACTATTCTGACAAGGACACCATGGAATGATGCAAATCACCTGATTTGCTGGTGAAAACCATGCAAGTGAGGTGAATTAGCAATCCAGCAAGCAGACTGGCATCCATGTTGGAGCCATGTCCGCAGCAGAAATGTATTCAGTTACTAACTGTGTACATTTCTGCAAAAATAAAAATGGGAGCATGACAGCTCAAAGTAATGCATTATGTTTACTAGGCATGCCAATGACCAAACTATGGCCATTGGCATGCAAAAATGTTTTAAAATTGCAAAAATCAAATTTATTTTTTGGGCAATTTTGGTCATTTAAGCAGAGCACAACAGAGCGCAAACGTGATCGTGCAGAAAAAAAATGTAAAAAGTCAATTAAATGTGAAACATGAATTTTGCCATTATAATTGGCAGCATGCAGACTCATAACAATAACAAATAACAGTGTTTGATAAGGACATAGTTTCCTGTGTAGTGGTGTAACTAGGGGCTAAGGCAATAGAGTATGTAAATTAGCTAAATTTATTGAATAGCAAAATGGGAGACTGTGTTCATGGGTACCTAACCGTGTAGCAGCTATAATGCAGTGGTGTAAGCAGAAGAAGCAGCTGACATGGGAAGGGGGTGTGTCATGCTTGGTGTAAGCACATTGTAGCAATGCGGCTCCTATTTGCACTCAGCTAAGCACAGCTAAGCAAGGGTGTGTGTCTGATGCTGCTTAGCTGTGCTTGGCTGATTCAAGAAATGATAAGCGTGCTCATATCCCGAGGAGGGCCTTTCCTGCTCAGCAATGTTTACACTAGCTACACAGGTTTGTGCGGCACATCACAGGGCTTAAACATAGTGGAAATAGAGAAAAAAAAGGAAATAGCAGAATAAAGGAAATGAACTACAAATCACTAATATGGACTCTGTCACTCACAGTGGGCCATTCAAACCCTTCAGTAATATAGCTGGCAGGTGGAATGTATCATAGTCAGCCAATCACACAGGCAGCATCTGCAGAACACCAGTATAATATATGCAAACACCTTTCAGTCTGTTTTTTTCCCACAAACTCTGCACCACTGGTGTACAGACTTGGGAATTTTAATTGACAAAATGATTGGGGCTGCTGCTGCTTTGCTACATTGCTTTGTGCTACAGACTGAGGGCGTTGATGAGGATAATGCTGACAACCAGCCCAGACCAAGGAGAAGAATTTTGAGACCCAGGGTAACCTTCCAGTGGCTACATGATCTGGAGATACAAGGGCACTACAAGGTAGACAGGGACATACTTCCGCAACTCACTGAGCTCTGCTGGCCTCACCTCAGACCCAGAGCCAACAGAGGGGAACCCATTCCAGTTGAAACCAAGGTATGTGTAGCCTTAAGAATACTAGCTACAGGTACTTTCCCAAGACCTACTGGGAACATGATGGGGATCTCACAGGCATCTGCATCCAGGGTACTCCACCAGTTATTGGATGCCATGCCGGTGAGCACATTTATTTCCCCAGCACCCCTAAGGAGAGGACCAGCAATATGCATCTCTTCCACCATGCAGCAGACTACCCAGAGGTAATGGGTGCCATAGACTGCACTCACATCCACATCAAAGCACCACCCAGTGAAGATGGTAGAGTGTATGCCAATCACAAGGCTATCGCTACATTAACTGTCAGGTTGTGTGCAATGCACAGGGCATTATCATCAATGTGTGTGCTGGCAGCCCTAGCAGCTATCATGAATCCCACATCTGGCATGACTCACAGCTGTACCAGGCATTTGCCTGGGGGGAAATCCCATATGACCATCTCATGGGGGATGCCAGCTATGCACTGGAACTGTGGATGATGACACCCATCAGAAATACACACACACCCACTGAAGAATGCCATAATGAGGTACACACACAAACTAGGAACATTATAGAGCATGTGTTTGGGATGCTCAAGTCACAGTTCCACTGCCTTAACATATCTGGTGGAGCCCTGCAGTACTCTCCAGCCACATGTGGACACATTTTCATAGTATGTGCCATGCTACACAATATGATCCTGTGGAAACAGCTGTGACAAGAACATCACAGGGAAGGGGCACACAGCCCCCCACCATTGGCAAGGCCTCCACAGGCACAGGGGGACTTGGAGAAGGAACCCCTTGAGCCTGCTCCTATAGGCAGATGTAGGCATGTCCAGTATGCCCTGGCCTTGGCAAAGAGGCAACTCATAGCACATTCACTGACACCCTAGGAACCCAGGGACTGACACACACAGTAAAAATGGATGCCACACACACACATCACACTACCTGTACCTTACTGTGTATAGGCCATGTACTGTGTGCATCTGACAGATTCAGCCCTCAAGCACCATCCTCACAACTGTCGCAGGCACAAGGTAAGTCACTCTTCTTAACAATAGATGAATGTAGTAGTACGTTTTGGTAGCATATCTCAGGTATTGCTGCATGTATGCAAGGGAATGGGTGGCCTACTGGAATAGCAGCAGACAACTGACAGCTATGTGAGACAACAAAAAATGTCTCCCCAATACTGGCTTCCACAGAGTATGCAATAGTCCCTTAACTGACAAAACTCACTGCAGTGTATGTGGGGGACAAATAAACTGGGGAGAGTCATAGGTCATATGCATGGATGTCAATGTTGGGGTCCCATACTCACCCCTCAGCCTCTACCAGCAAGTCAGCCTTAGAAATGCATTAAGAAATGTCTGGCAAAGGCCCACAAATAGACAATGATGAAATAGTCCTCCTACAGACTTACATAGTGATATCACTGCAGGTTTTGCAGTTGCATGAAGTCTCTGAAGAGTAGGAAGTTTGAAACTTAAATGTCTGCCATTACATCCTAACCTTCCCTTCGGTCTGTAGTGATATGCCAGTATTCTCCAACACAGGCACAGCACTATGCTAAATGGAGTCAAAAAGTAAAGCCAACGTCTGCACAGTCTGTGCAAATGTGTACAGTTGACAAGTATGCCCCCCAACACACCTGTGTCTTCATAAAAATGCAGTAACATGCATGTTTGTAGGGTGATAGTAGAAGAGCACACATTCTCAGGGCTGTCCCAATCAACTTGATAACTTGTTGCATGTCCACAATATGCAGGGGTCAATGAGCTATGTATATGCATGGTTAATACAGTCAGGAAGTGGGCAGCACTTACTCTTGGCTGTTATTGCTTATTGGCTTAGGTACAGTACTGTGGTTGACAGGGTCTATGTTTCAGGACTTTCTCTGCCAACTATTTTGCATGTCAGCTACACCTACAGTAGGACCTGTACACACTGTCCAGAAGTCAATATCCATTACTGCAGGAAAGATGGACAAGTCAGGGACAGGGGGACACTCATATGGACAGTACACAGCTCAGAGTAACCTACACAGTGCCAAACATACCTCTCAGATGTTGAGATTTTTGCAGAATGTCCAGAGTTTTGCATCATAATTTTTCCCTTTGTCATGAAATTGTGGTTGTCTGGCAAATCACTGACAAATCATTAAAGACTAAAGTCAGAAAATAATGAACATATTTTGGTTTCAGACTTCATATCATTTAGAAAAATGCATGCAAATGCAAAACCTGTTATTGTACCAGCTATCTAAGTTTGTAAGGGCAATATTTAACACCTGTCCCTATTTTGGGCCCATGTCACCTAATTATTTATGGCTTTCTCCAGATTTTTGGCTCTAAGAGGTTGAGAGGTATGATGCCTAGTAGGACAGCAGGTATCTGAAAGTTAGTGTATTGCCAGTTTATAACTGGCTGCCACCTTACTGTGTCAGCAGTGACAACAAGTCAATGGCCACCATCCATAGTCCTGGAATGACAGGTTGTTACAGACTGACCACAGATATGCCATGTATATCTGTTATTCTTGTCCTAACATTGCATTTGACTGCCAGACTATTGGCAAAACAAGAAAGGTTAATGTCAAAACATCAATGGCAGACAGTGGAGAAGCAGACATCATACCCATAAGAAAAAGCAAGTAAATACCAAACCGGTCTCCCAACTGTCTATGTTTGGCAGAGCATTATTAACAGCCTGTCTCCATGTGTGGGCCTGTGTCTGACTGTCATATAATGGGCCTGTCCAGATGTCAGTCTGTGACAAGTTGACAGCTAGGGCCCACATGTAGCCTCATAATAACATAGCAACAAAAGCCATCGGAGGGCCACAGCAAATGTAGTGGTGCAATGATGGACAACCTGCTAAACAGGTACACTTGGAGGTGTGAAGCCCATAACCCTGTGTGTGAAGTTACGACATCTACCCTGCTCACACCAGAAATACAGATACATAACAGCAGCCACCATGGACAAAGCCTATGACCAGATTACAGAAGGACAAAGAGACACACATAAGGGGAAGGGGAACCACTGGCCAGACAAATGGAAAATGTGCACACCAGAACAAACTATGCAGTAACATATGTACCCTGCAGGGTATGGAGTCAGTAAACATCACAGATAAAAAATCCACGAACGGAAAGCAAAGAGAGAAGTAAAACAGCAATACGTAAAAAATTTAATTTTTAATTTATTTTTTTAGTCTTGACAAGCTCTCAAAAGAGTCAGAGTGGCCAGCTATAAATAAAATTATTTTCTTTACTTCCTCCGCTCTTTTATTCTTTTAGTCAGTAAACATCACTCACAACTACACAACACACACCCATTTAAGTGGAGGTCATCAACAAAACAAAAAAGCAAATAAAGGACATCTCAGAGGCAAAAACACATGGGGACTCCATAAACCTACACACCACAGAACATGCATAGTCCACACACCAGTGTCTCGCAACCACTAAAGCCTTACCATAAAACCAACATATTCCTCATAGGAGACTCCATTGAGAGACACATAAATGTGTCTCTCACCAGGCTGGATAAGGAGAAAGTCATGCTTACTTGTCTGTCAGGTGCCAGAATCCCCCATATCACACATGCACACAGGTCACTCCACAAGTACTGTTATCACTCTGGCCTACTCCATGGTGGTGTGAATGATGTCAGATATACCTCCCTGAACTATTGGTAAATAGACATAATTCAGATTGCTGATTATGTGTCCCATGCAGGTATGTCCCTAGCCTTAAGCAGCATTCTACCATCACCTGGAAGGATGGCACAATACAAACAGAAAATGATTGCAGTAACAATTGGCTTACTTACTGGTGTCATCCCTGGGGGATCCACTGCCTGGCAGCCTGGGAACATATGACCAACAGACCATGCTGCTTTGCTAGAGATAGCCTGCATCTGTCTCACTTGGCCTTCAGGCCTCTAGGAAAGGCCCTTGCCTCCCCCATAGTGCCTTTTTAGGGAAAGTCAAAAGGTCAATACTACCAACATATAACATGCAACAAAATGCAAAGTAAATACCATGCTGCTAAACACTAGGAGACTAAACAGGAAAATGTGCTCATTGCAAGCATTTGTAACCCTGGCAGATGGTGACATTTGTACACTCACAGAAACCTAGCCCACAGTTGCAGGGAGCAATCCATCCTTAACTGATCACCCATCCTATCACATAGAGAGACCTCAAAATGTGGGCAGCAAAGCCAAAGGAGGTGGACTATAAATATATATTATACAGACACACACCTCTGTGCTGGTCAAACAGTCTGACACATGCAAGACACTAAAGTGCAGTTACTTGATAAAAATAATCTATGCAAATTATAGGTAGCTGCAGGCAAACATACCTGACACAGTATACCCACCCCACATATCTGGCCCTCCATAAATCTGTCAAGATTCAACCCGTTACCCTGATCCTAGCTGACTTATATTACCCAACCACTAATTGGAGAACCAACAATGCCAGGACAGAAATGCAGGGAGATTTCCCCATCTTATCAATGCTAAATCATTAGGACAACTACTTGACAAACCCACAAGATGTGATGCATATGTTGGTCTTGGCAGTAACCAACATGATTAACCCCTGCAGCACCCCTATGGTATCATCCTCCCTCAGCAAAAAAGCGGTCTCATTTGATATTACCATCTCTTCTGCCCCCCCCCCCCCTAGCCATCTAGGACAAAAAAACGGCACTTCAACTGGATAAGCAACAAAAAGTAACAAACCCCAATTTTTGGGCAATTGGTGTACCTTTTTAAAACCATTAACCGTAAATCTTGCAACTGCTTTCTTAATCAATTTTGTTTGCTGACACTATCGGGCTTGGATCTTCATACAGGTCAAGTGACATTGGGTACTATTAACGATTCTGACCTTATTCCTTTATCCGGAACTCATAGTGACTGTACCAGTACCGCAAAGTCAATGTCAGAAGACGATGGTATCAACGGTTCCGGTTAAAACTGTTTTTTAACATTGCTTAATAAAATTGAACTGATCTCGAAGAGATTGGACCAGCTGGATGCTGTATATACTTCTTTAGTGAAGGCACCTGCAGACCAAATGGGAAAAGAAGGCAGAGTGCGGGATGACAACAACGCTATGTTAAATACTAACCAAACACATGAGGAACAGCATGCCGTACGCGTTACTGTGGTGAATGCATCTTCGCAAGGGCAACGACCGGGGAGTCTGCTCTTAAATACAAATACAAGTAGTTGTAACAGTATCACACAGGGTCAACGAACCGTTAACCCAGACCGAATTTCGGCTCCACCAGTGAACGCATTTGTACCGGCAGCATCTTTTGATGGTATTCCTTCTATTTTTCAGAATACACCAACTGGGATAAATAAGTCGCCGACAACAACTACTGTTGCACAAAATCCAAGGTTAGTACAGTCAATGGATGACAACAATTTCTCTTTAACGGCTTGGTTAAACAAGAGTTTTAACTTTGGGGGTGAACAAGGCTCATTATCTGACAGTCGTTTAAACGACAGTATTATTGAAACTGACATTGTGACCAATTTAAAACTGTTAGATAATTTACTACTCAAGTATAAAAAAACTCAACTTGAGGTCTCTTATTTAAGAGAATGTTTACACTTAAAAATAGTACCTAAAGGTCTTCGGAAGGTGCAGTACCCAACTGGCCTTATTAAAGACTCAGACTTCCATGTAGAACTAATTAATTTATTTAATAAACACGGTCTTGAATTGATGGAAGTAATGATCAAACACTATTCTATTATGTCAGAAAAAATATTGAGTTTGGTTCAAGACATTGACACTAAGATTTCTAATGACATACAGTTTGAGAGATACAAATTTGATTACAACAGGACTTTTGTTAGTATAAATCAACATCTCTCAAAATTAAGTACCAACAAGGTAAAGAAACTAGAACGTGACAAACAAGCTTATCAAAAGGGTCAGGCATTTCCGGTACCTCCACCAGCACAAATATGGCAACTGGGCTATTCTTTGATGGATATGACACCTGGTGATTTGAATTTTAGTCTTGAAAAAACACAAGCAGACCAGGTTGTGGCACAACCTATCGGCCAAATTAGGCATCAACCTGAGAATTCACCCGATTTAGACAATTCATTACAGCCAATTAGTGAATCTAGTCAAGATGGCCCACGAAGGAGTGAAAGACTCATGAATTCATCTAGGGTGAATTATAATTACAACACCAGGTTTGTAAACCAAGGTGGCCATAATCAACAAGACCCAGTCGATAAGTATAATTCATCACAACGGGATTTTCGCAATTACAATTCTATGGGAGCAAGGCCCAAACATCAGAAAGCTCAGAGACCACAAAGGTGACCTCAACTTCTTTATGGGTTGATTCATGTACATTAATGTCTGAAGGAATTAATGATTCTGTGTCACTACAAACTGGTTTAGACTCTATTCCACCACTTGATTTATCACCTACACAGTTAATGTTGAATAACTCTACCTCAGGTGAATCCACTTCTGACCTCGTTGCAGGCTTTAAATTGGACTACCTTGAGGTAAATGCAACGTTTTCACCTAAAGAAGGCCCTGATGTCATACTTAACAGTGACAGTGACTTTAAAGTGTACAACTTTTCTGATAGTTCACTATCAACAGATCTTGTGGACTTTCTTTCGAAAGGTTATACGTATGTTCCCTGGTATAACATGGATATTTCAAGAACCATTATAGATCTTAAAACTTATACTAGGAAGCTTAACTTAGGAGTATTTTTTATGGGCAATAATGCTCCCCTTGAAAGAAGTCAATTTTCCATAGCTAGTACTTTCAATCCACCTCTTCACCCACTTTTATTAATGTTCGAACAAGTGTGTGAATTAGATATGAGAAATTTAGTAAGTACAAAAAAAGCTATGAGAGGTCATTTTTCAAATGTTGAAAGGGACTTTCTTGAGTACATACAGACTCAAGACATTAGGGTCTGTAAACCAGATAAAGGGGGTGGTCTTGTAGTCTTCAATTACTTTTGGAAAATGAGACATACATGCCTAGTTCTAGATCTGAAACCAATAAGGCATATAGTCTTATTAAGTCCTGTTTATATGATTTATTTATTGAAGGACGTATTGACCAAACCCTTTTAGACTATACATGTACAATGTTCCCCAGGTTTCCAACATTGTTCGGAATACCAAAAATTCACAAAGACATCAGAAACCCTCCAATGCGCCCTTTAATAGATGGGCGGGGTTCACCAACTTACGCCATCTCTAAAGTTGTGGATGACATTCTGCAGAAGTATGTGGCCCTCGAGTCTCATATTTGTAAAGACTCTTGGTCATTTCTTTCTAAAATCAATGAATTGACTTTCAATAGTGGGTATAACTTTTAACAAGATCTCTACACGTGTATCCCTCACGATACAGCATTGGAATGGGTGGCCGAGATAATGAAAAAACATGGAGCTTTAACTAAAACTATTACATTGGTAATAGAACTATTGGATTTAGTTTTAACTAATAATTACTTCATGTTTAATGACAAATTTTACTTACAAAAAGTTGGTTTGGCAATGGGTTTCAATGGGAAACTGAATTTGTTTTTTCTTCTTCTGTTTATGAAGATATTATTTACTACACTCGATTCCTAGACGACATTTTTATTTTGTTTAAAGGAGACGAGAATTTGGCAAACACTATGATCAACTATTTTAATTCTACCACTGACTTTTTGAAGTTTACCTTTTCCTTTAGTGACCAATCTATAGCATATTTGGATATATTACTGGTTAAAAACTTGGACCTTGGTAGTTTCACAGGTCAAGTTTATAGAAAACCAACATATTCCAACTCCCTTTTACATTACTCAAGTTGCCACCCATTCCATCAAAAAAGATCTGTCGTAAAGGGTCAACTTGTGAGGGCATCTCGTATATGTAGCCTTGACGAGGAGTTCTACAATGAATGTAGAACTTTAAAACACATGTTTCTTCATCGAGGTTATCCTGAATGTCTAATTGATGCATTAATTGATGAAGTAAAAACTAAGAGACAATCTAAACTGTTTTCTCCTCTGTTACATTCAAACACAATGATAGTCATTGACACGTCTACGACTGACTTAGATTTACCACCTACAGAGGTTTCTAGTTTAGTACCAGAAAGAATTTTCCAGCGATCCTTTATTACAGCTTTTAGTGCTCAATCTAAATTTATTGTAGAGATTTTGTCAAAGAATTGGGACCTGTTAAGGAACAATTCTTCTATTTTGGACTTGTTGGGGAATAGACCACATGTGACATTTAGAAAGGGTAGGAACATTAAAAATATTATTGAAAGAGGTAAAAAATCTACTCCTTTACGCACTGGGATGTCTAAATGTGAGAACTGTAACCAGTGCAGACATGTAGATTGCACCAATCAATTTACGATTAACGGAAATCGTTTTAAGTTAAAAGCAAAATACAATTGCAATACTAAATTTGTGGTTTATTTGGCCAAATGTAGTGACTGTCACGCATTCTACGTCGGTAAGACCGAGCGTCGGCTGCGTGACAGAATTTATGAGCATCAATACGCCATATCCCATTCCAAATTGGATAATGCATTGGCCAAACATTCCAAATTATTTAATGGTCATAGATTTAAGTTTTTAGTTATTGACCAATATGTACAGGATGTTAGAGGCGGACCTGCCTCATTTAAACTGGAAGAGCTAGAGCTTTTATGGCAGATAAGGCTGAACGCATTTAACTATCCTGGCATAAATGAATTTTGTTCTATAGCGTGCATTTTAAAATTGAACAGTCTTAAGAGATAAATTTTTCTCTGTTTAAAGATCATTTTTTACACACTTGCATATGAGTATTTGGTGTGCATTTTAAATATATTTAAATATATTATAGTACGCTGTTGAAATTGGTTAAATTTTGCTTGCAGTTAGAATATTTTTATAGTTAAACATTATTCACTTGTATATAGCTTTAAATTTTTAAATTGATTGTTCCCGCACTTTTTTGTTTAAATTTAGCATTCTTAGCCCAATTAGTTCATGTTCTGAGGAAGTTTGCTATTTGTCAGACGAAAAGCGCTTAATCTACTGTGTATATTGTCTTTGAAAATTTACTGCTGTGACTTGGTTTAACACGTTACCAATTGGATTAAATCTTGTTTTCTGTGCCAAAGAACGGGTTTGTTACTTTTTGTTGCCCCCCCCTAGCCATGTTAAAATGAAAATGTCTCCCAAGCTTAGCACAACCACCAGAGGAATGGTATAAACCAGTGAACAGCCCCTACTCCACTGGAGGAACAGGCACCAATGTCCAAATGTAAACAAAAGTACTATACCAGCATATGTATACAGATGCATGGAATCAGGAATACCTGACAGGACAACAACATCGTCCACAAGGGAGAGTAACCCAGTCTGCAAACATTTGAAATAAAGGAACTATGTAACAAAAGGATGACATTGCTGTCCAGAACCGATAAGGAGCAGGTGCACAATTGGAAGTAATCACCCCTAGTCTGAACAAACAAATAAGAGCACCACTGAAATCCTCTAAAGGCATCTACAAGTCCAAATTGCCCACATCTAAGACAGACAATCATGAGGCCTTCCTTACATATGTCTGCACTTCCCAAGGAAGCCCCCAGATCTGTGCAGAACTGGTGGTCAAGGACACCACAAACACAAATTCTGTAGATATAGCCAATCTATGGGCTGACAGATTCATTGGAAATGTCCTCCCTCTGCCCCCATCAGGAAAGCAGGACATTGTCAGTACCTAACCACCCAACTGTTCTCACTAGGGAACAGGGCTTCACTGCCCTCTCAAAGCCAAGACGATAGCCTCCATGGGACCTGACTACATCCCAGCCTTCAACCTACATGAACCCAGGCATGAGGTGGCAGCATCATTATGCACCCTACATAACCAAAGCCTAAGTACTGCCTTTGTCACAGCTGAGGGGTGGACAGGCACTGTCATCCCTGTACACCAAAGTGGAGTGGCCATCGATCTGGGAAACTAAAGACCCATCAGCCTAACTAGCCTGATCTGCAAGGCCATGCAATGGACCATCATGGACTTCATTAACAGGGACATTGGCAAGCTCAAAATACTTGACCCCACACAGTCTGCCTTTCTCAAGGGGAGGTATGTCAGTGAACTCTAGATGACATCCCTGAAACAGCCAACAAAGGCACAGATGAGGGGAAGATGGTGCACATTGACTTGGCCAAAGCCTCACACACTATTCCCCACTTGGGTATAGTACATGAACTCTGTCAACTAGGCAGAAATCCATATGTTACCAGATGGGTAGCCAACTGTTTCATTGATAGAACCCACATGATCATAATAGGGGTAGCCAACCCAAGCAGTACACCCGTAATGAGTGGCGTACCACAGGAATTGGTCTGGGGGCATCTGGTATATGGAATATACTTCCCTGACATGCACACCAAAAACACTCACCTATGGCTGCCCAACTTGGCAGATGACTGCAAGCTGGGAGCAGTTATCAATACCACAAGTGAAGTGGATGTCCCACAATAGGGTCTCACCAAAACAAATGACTGCTGCCAGTAGTATGGCCTGAAGCTGAATGCCTGCAGATGCATCATCATCCCCATCGGGGAGACTGACATCCCCACATATTATGACATTAATAACAATGGCATACATACACAATCGGTGCTGAGGCATTTGGCCACCCAGGTTGATAGCAACCTGAAGTCTGTGCACCACGTTGCTTCCATTGTACAAAAAGTTTCATAGATAGGCCAACTCAAACGTAAGGGTGACTCATCTAGGGACAAAGAGGTCATACAATCCATGTATTCTAAGCTTGTAAGGCCAATTATTTTGTACAATGCCCCCTTCGGCATGTACCTCACAAAGCACATGCAGCAGCTGGAGAGACCACAGCGGTTCCTCACCGGGAGATTCCAGAACCCCAAACACCTACTCTATACAGCACTGTCCCTCTACTCAGTTCATACAGACTACTCAGATGTGACCTATGTTTGGCATACAAAGCAATCCAGAACCTGTCATGATGGGAATCTTGCATATCTGGAAGGCAAGGCCCACTCAAACAACCTGTAAACACACCATCAACCTGGTCTGTGATATCAATAGAGCTTGGTGTGACAGATACCTGTCCCACAGACTCCCCCATCTGTGGAATACACTCCCGGTCCACATCAAGCCGAGTGCCTCAATACCCCTTGTGAAGTGCTCCCTGTATAAGTGCATGGCAAACAGAAAATGCAGTTATGTGATTCCACCTGTGTCCCTGCTGGACAGGGGCTCTCGATGCTGACATGTCTTAACACGGGCTATACTCTCATCTGCGAGTGTTATAAGGGCTTCAGGCCCAATAGTATAGTAACCTCATATCAACCTATCAACCTATAAACAAATGTCTGTCAGTGGTTCACCACATTACTCTATACTGCTCTGCCATAGACATAGCTGGAAATCAGTGCTATGTGGAATATACTACACATATAATAGACATCTATGCTCAGTAGAATGCACTTTGTACCCACACCAGGATATGGCTTTTCAGTTAAGAAGAATACCACACAAGCAGGAGATCCTCAGTGAGATATCACTAAAGTGCTGGACTGTTTACACAGCTTCATCAGCCAATCGGCTATAGCCACACCTCTCAACCAGCCAGATTGGGCAAGAATATCTATAGCTTGGTTCACAGTTTCAGTCTGTGCATCATACATCTTGTATTTCCCAGGTAAATTAGTGTGATGATCTGAGGATATCTGTCAGTAAGAAATGACGCAATAAATTTCAGTGTCAGACAACATATATGTCGGAAGATGTCTGCTAAAACAAACACTGTTACTCTAGCAACTTTCTACTTTAATAAGAGCAATATGTACAGTATCTGCCTATGTTTGGGCCATTGCCCCCCTGTTTTGGCAGGCTATCCCCAGATGTCTTGCACCAACAGGTTGACAGGTATGGCTGTAGCACACAAAACAGCAGACCGGAGTACAGCTATCTCTGGAATGGAGTCCCTCTTTTACTACAGAAGGTCATACTGGGCATGTTCATACACTTAGAGAATTACAGCCCATGTGTAAACCCACATCAGAGTATATAACTGTACTGTGCATAGATGTCTTTGCATACAGACAACTATGTACATCTTAACTGTCTCTGCCCACACCCTTCAGACAGGATTACCCCCAGCTAGCTGAGGTGGCCCATATGTGATATATCTGCATCTGCTGCATGTGATACATATATATATATATATATATATATATATATATATATATATATATATATATATATATATGGGCAACATAGAACAATATTTCAAGCATACACACACATAGACATGGGGAAGAGAGAGATAGACTGTGATAGAGACAGAGAGACCCAGAGAGACACACACTCACACACATGGAGTGAGTCATAGACAGGGATACCCTGAAAGGCATAGAGTGATGTCCAGCTGTGGACAGCTGCATACCAGTTGTAACCAGTCACACGTGCCAGCATGAAAGTGAGTCCCATTGTGTAATAACACTGAGGTAGTGAGTTGTAATATCATATCACCCACCTTTGTGTGCATGTGTGTTTGTAGGTTTAAGTAATATGAGGCCTTCCCTGATCAATACACATCCAAAGGCTCGACTGTACAAGATCTACTGATGTCATTCATCTTAGAAGTACCTCTGGATACTTGTCAGCCTTATAAGCTCTGTGACATGTGCAAGAACTGTGTAACACTGTAATACAAATAACTAGATAGGTAGGGGTTCTAATCTCAGTCCTGCAAAATGTCAGTGTGTATGTTTGTAGGCTAAAAATGTTTAGGCCATTCCCACCCAGTACACTGTCCATTGCCCTACTTTACAAGGGCTGCTGATGTAATTCACTTTAGAAGTACCTTTGGACAATCCTCAGCCCAATAAGCTCCATGGCACATGCAATAACTGAGTAACACTGTAGTACAAATAATACATAGGTGGGGCTCTAATCTCAGTTCTGGCTAGTGTGTGTGTGTGTGTGTGTGTGTGTGTGTGTGTGTGTGTGTGTGTGTGTGTGTGTGTGTGTGTGTGTGTGTGCATATAAGTATTTGTAAGTGTGTATGCTTATAGGTTGAAGTATTTTAAGTCCTTTCCCACCAGGTTCACTCCCCCATTGCCCTACTTTAAAAGGGCTGCTGATGTAATTCATCTTAGAAGTACCTTCGGACACCCATCAGCCCTTTAAGCTCCATAGTGCATGCAATAACTGTGTAACATTGTAGTACAAATAACTAGATAAGTAGGGGTTCTAATCTCAGTTTTGGCTAATATGTGTGTGTACATATAAGTGTGGGTATAAGTGTTTGTAAGTGTGCATGTTGGTAGGTTAAAGCATTATGAGGCCTTTCCCACCAAGTACACTCCCCATTGTTCCACCATACTAGGGCTGATCATGTTATTCACCTTAGAAAAATCTTTGGACAACCCTCAGCCCAATAAGCTCTGTGGCATGTGCAATAACTGTGTAACACTGTACTACAAGTAAGTAGATAGGTAGGGGTTCTAATCTCAGTCCTGCCAAATGTAAGTGTGTGTGTGTGTGTGTGTGTGTGTGTATGTGTGTGTGTGTGTGTGTGTGTGTGTGTGTGTGTGTGTGTGTGTGTGTGTGTGTGTGTGTGTGTGTGTGTGTGTGTGTGTGTGTGACCATATCCCTGTGGTGTGGATTATACCATTTTAAGGTGTGTTCCACCCAGTACACTTTCCATTGTCCTACTTTGCAAGGCCCATTGATGCCATTCACCTTAGAAGTACCTGTATACACTCTTCAGGCCTATAAGCTCTTTGGAGTGTGCAACAACTGTGTAATGCTATAGTACAAATAGTTAGATAGGTAGGGGTTCTAATCTCAATACTGGCAACTATAGTACTGTGTGTGTTTGTGAAGCATATCCCCTATGGCTGTTGTGTGTGTTGATTATACCATTTTAAGGCCTGTTGACTCCCTCCCCATGACATTACTTTAATGAGGCAGATAATAGCATCTGCCTTACATGCACCATGTTAAACTGTACAGGCCATACCAGTCATCTGTACAGATGTATATAGAATATCCAGATGTTTGCAACCTATATGTGGTCTGTGTCCCCTACCAATGGGATTTATGAGTAATCATTGCCAAATATGTCACAGTTACCATAGAGACAGACATGTCAGCATCAGACATCATACCTGTCTGAAACATCATGCTGATACAAAGTCTGTTACTCTATCACTCGTCCAGGTATGTAAGAGCAATGTATGAGACCATTTGCTATGTTGAGTGTCTTATCCCACCATCCATGAAGGCATTCCCACAATTATTTGTTTTAGGAGGCAGTAAGTTATGTCAGAAAAACAAAACTGAATGAGGCAGCAAACACGACCATAAGAAGCTGACCATTTATTCTTTTAAAAACAATGAAAAATGAACAAAATATCTTATATCCAGTAAGCGCTTTCACATTCAAATATAATGCTTCATCAGACTGTTAACTACTCAACATTAATTGTCTTTAAATATCATCCTATTCCATTAACAGACCAATCGTATTCCTAGCTCATAAATATTAAATGGATAAAACTGTGCTGTAGTAGTATTTTTTCATTATTCTATGTTCGCAATTTATAAAATCTCTCCATACATCAAATATTAGAAATATAAATAATAATAAATAAATTTCATGTTGATATTTAAAAATGCATGTATGCAATCATATAAAAATATATATAGACCTTATGTAAAGCTATATGTGAAGCATGTTAGTCTAATGAAAAATATAAATAGAGAAAATGGAGACATATATCTAAACATCATAGAATGTCATTTTAAGAAAAAAAAAAATATATATATATTTATATATATATATATATATATATATATATATATATATATATATATATGTTTATAAAACTAAAACCTAAATATATCATGCCTTAACTCCATTAATAAAGCATAAAATGTCTTCATCAAAACACCTACATATATATAAATTTATCAAAACATAATCTATTATCTATTTTAAAAATTACATATCTATTTTAAAAAAAACGAATGTCAGAAAAGGTTAATAATTGTCTTACCTGTGGAAACCAGATTCTTTGTTTAGGCCTTGACCACGACATTCCTAATTGTGATCTTTGTGCTTCCTTTAATCCACGTACTATTCATCGTCGGGCTAAGCTTTTAGCTAAGCATTTTGGAGTTTGGCCTAAGTTTGTCAGTATGGCATCCACTGGTCTTCCGGCTTCAGATATCCCAAAGAAGCATAAGGATAAGGACCGCGATAGGCTTCTGAAGGTCAAGTCCTCGGATGATGTTAGGTTGGTCGTCAGTCATGCGGTAACCAGTGAGGTGCCTTTGCAGCCCCTGTAACCCGCAGAATTTCAACCGCAGGCCTCGGCTGAGACCATTTCTGAGGTCCCCAGGTCTTTGGTGTCCATTTTGCCTTCTGACCTTCCACCTGTTGCCTCTTCAGCTGGATCTAGAGCCGTGAAGCTAACTCCAGTGTCCGAGACCTCAGTTCTTTGTTCAGACAGCAAGCTCATACCGATGACTTTGGCTGCAACTTTGGCGGTTGCCAGGCCTCCAGAATCCTTTAGACTTGCAGGTAAATCTTCCAGTCCTAAGCCTGTGAAGAAGCAGGCTCCAGTTTCCTCTCATTCCCCTAATTCTCAATTGGTTAAAATGGCTGATGACCTTTTGACTCTTATTAGGGGTTCGCTACCTCCTCCTTCAAAAAGGTGTAGGGATGTCTCTCCTGAGGCTTTGTCCTTTTCAGGTTTGGATACTTCTAGTACTTCTCTGGATGAAGAAGAAGTTTCTCAAGCATTCTCTCCTTTTGAGGATTCAGATGCAGATGCGTCCATCCCTTCTGCTTCTTCTCCAGAAGATTTCTCTTTTGGTGATACTTTAAATAATCTCAGGGAACATTTTAAATGGGAAAGTCAGGATTAACCCCTTTCTAAGAAAAGGATTAGGGAGTTTTTGGATTTACCTCAGCATAAGCCTTTGGCTATTCCTCCTGTGTTGGAAGTGGTTGATGATGTTTTTCTAGAAAATTCCTTGACTCCAAATTCAGTTACTCCTGCTCCCAGGAAACCTGACAGGTACTACAGAGTTCCTGATTCTCATTTGTTTCTTTTCAGGAATCAGTTGGCTGATCCAGAGGTTATTTCTCAAGGCCTTAAAGGAGTTAAGGCCACTGTTACTAAAAGTCCTGTTCCTTCTGACAGAGAATCCAGGAACCTAGATAGGTGGGGTAAAATGCTTGATACCTCTGCCACTCTTGCTATTAGGTCTATTAATTGTCTTTTTCATATGCTGAAGTACCAGCAACACACCTTGGAAGCTATTTAATCTAGGATAGCAGGTGTGCCTCAGTTGGCGGAGAGTAAAGATATGCAGGATTTGCTGAATTCTGCCAGTCTAGTCAATAAGCATTCTGTACATTGTGGCTTTAACATTCTAGAAGCCTCCTGTAGGGCTACAGCTACTGGCTCTGTTATTAGAAGGCACACTTGGCTCAGAGAGCAGCCCCTACCAGAGCCTGTTAAGGCTAAGCTTTTAGATGTGCCTTTGCATAAGGACAGTCTTTTTGGCAGCAAAGCAGAGGAAGTGTTCAAGAAGATGGAAGACAAGGACAAGTCTATGCAGTCAGTAAAAGACTTTCAGCAAGTTCAGCCTCCTTGCTTTAGCAGGAATTACCCTTCTAAGAGTTGGACGTTCCCTGATACTAGCAGACAGAGCCGTTCTAGGACTAGAGGTTACAAATCTTCTAGTGGGAAGGGGGCTACCCCTCAAAGGTCTAAGCACTGGCAGACTTCCTCTTCCAAAGTGGGAAGTTCTAAACCTGCATCTCAATCTAAGCATTCTCAATGACTGTGTCCAACTTCTGCCTGTTCTTTCCTGCCCGGAGAGTCTTTTAGGGGGAAGGTTGGCTTTGTTTGCAAATGTTTGGACCACCATCACGGACGACAAATAGGTACTCAGAACTGTATCCCTAGGACACAAGTTTGCTTTACACACATTTCCAGTACCCAAAGGATTCCTGGATGCTCCTCCAAACCAAAGGGCAGAAGTAGAAAAGCAAATGTTGGCTCTGTTACATCTGGGAGCAATATAATCAGTTCCTGCTCAGCAGGTAGGCCAGAGATTCTATTCCAGACTTTTCCTAGCTGCAAAAAAAGAAGGCACCTGGCATCCTATCCTAGATATATCCATCCTGAAAACTTTCTTGATAATTCCAAAGTTCAAAATGCTCACTCTGCATCAGTTACTGCCAATGTTAGAAAAGGATTCCTGGCTAATAGCAGTGGATCTCAAAGAAGCTTACCTGCACATCCCTATCAGGGAAAGTTGCAGGCAATACCTTTGTTTCAGGGTGGGCAAGCAACATTATCAATTCTCTGCACTGCTCTTTGGCTTATCTACTGCTCCCAGAGTTTTTACAAAGTGCCTTGCTCCAGTCATTGCTTTTTGCAGGCAAAAGAAAATTCAGATTTATCCATACTTGGATGACTGTCTAATTCAAGCAAATTCTCGGGAACAGCTGCTAAAGGATCTAGAATTTGTTAAGACTCTTCTCTCTTCCCCTGGGTTACACTCTCAACGTGGAAAAATCAAAAATGGTGCCATCCAAAGAGATTACACTCCTGTGAGTGAGTCTGACCACAGCCGCACAGATGATATATCTCACCCAGGAGAAGCAGACAACTCTTTCAATTTACTTCAAGGACTTGGCAAGCCTGTCCAAGCTCCCTGCAAGGAAATACCTGCAAGCTCTGGGATTCATGGCCTCATGCATTCTCATGATTCCATATGCAAAACTGCATATGAGGAAATTGCAATGGTACCTCAAGAACATTTGGTGTAAACACACACAGGACCTGGATGTGATAATTCCTCTGCTTCAATGTCTGCAGATAGAGTTTCTTTGGTGGGCAACAGCCTGTCTACAGAACAAAGGCATGCCTTTTCACCCACCCCTCGCCACTCAAGTTCTTACCACAGACACATTGGACTGTGCCTGTGGAGCTCACCTAGATGGCAGATGCATATAGGGAAGTTGGAATGCCTAGCAGATGCACCTGCACATAAATTTAAAAGAGTTGATGACAGTCCAGCAGACTTTACTAGCTTTTAAGTATCTTCTTTCTCCAGAGGACCCTTCTTGTCAGGACAGACAACACCACAGTCATGTAGTACATCAACAAGCAGGGAGGGACTCATTCTTACCTCCTGTGAAGACAGAGCATGGGTCTTTGGTCCTTAGCAGCATCCCTGGGCCTGCATATCCTAGCTCAGTTTCTTCCAGGAAGGCTCAATGTTTTGGCAGACCAGCTGAGCAGACAGACCCTGGATCCTCACAAGTGGCAGCTGAACAGAGCAGTTTTTTACAGCATCTTTCAATGTTGGGGAACTCCTCAAATGGATCTCTTCTCCTCTCCAGACAACCATCGTCTACCTCTTTTTTTCACCAGAAAGCATCACAGTAGAGCCTGGGAAGTGGATACTCTGTTCTTCCCTTGGATACTGCTGTCAGTTTATGCCTTCCCTCCTCTTCCTCTTCTTCCCAGAGTATTATTGAAGATCAGGGACGAACGACCAAGGACTATTCTCATAGCTCCAGACTGGCCCAGGCAGCATTGGTATCCACTGCTTCGCAGTCTCTCCCAATGTCCTCCTTGGCAACTTCCTCTGAAGCCAGATCTTTTGGTTCAGGAAGGGGGGAGCATTCTACATCCTCACCTTCTCTCTCTCCATTTGACAGCTTGACTCATTGTATGACTCCATCTTTTTCTTTTTCCCTTTCCCAGCAGGTGGTTGACATGCTGAGGGAGGCCAGGTGGCCTAGCACTAGGAAGTCTTATGCTGGCAAATGGGAAAGATTCTCTCTTTGGATGCAGGCTAGAGGGGAATCTTCTTCTCAGCCTACCCTTCCTCTGATCCTGGTATACCTGGCTGACTTGCTTCAGGGTGTTCTTTCTTTTTTCTCTATCAAGATCCATGCTTCAGCCATTTCTGCTCATTGTTCTTTTTAACAACCCATTTTCTCTCATCTGATGAAAATGTTTCTCAGGGATGCTTGCAACTTAAATCCTCCCAGAAGGGCACCTACTCCAGCCTGGGATCTTAATTTTGTTCTAGAGAAACTCACTCTTCCTCCTTTTGAG
Organism: Protopterus annectens; assembly: GCF_019279795.1. NCBI lineage: Eukaryota > Metazoa > Chordata > Ceratodontiformes > Protopteridae > Protopterus > Protopterus annectens. Next base: position 1,468,763,911 of record NC_056743.1, read on the forward strand.
CCAGCTGCCACTGCACATTTAAAGTTTCTCTTGTGGAAGACTGCTTTTCTCTTAGCTATAACTTCAGCAAGGAGTGTTTTGGAGCTGCATGCTTTGATGGCTGTGGAGCCTTTTCTTATTTTCCATGCAGATAGGGTCTCTCTGAGAACCAAACCCTCCTTTATGCCTAAGGTGGTTTCTAGCCTGACTCTTAGTCAGTCCATATACCTTCCTACCTTCTTCCCTAATCCTCAAAATAGAGGTGAAACTATCCTACATTCACTTGATGTGCATAGACAGCTCAGGTTTTACCTGGACAGGACTAAAGACCTTTGGAAACCAGCACAGCTATTGGTCTGCTTTGCCTCTGAAGCCCAGGGCAAGGCTATTTCTAAGCAAACCATGTCCAAATGGATTGCTCATTGTATTACTTTTTGTTATTCCTTTCATGGCAAGGTTTCTCCTCAAGGGGTTAGGACCCACTTAACTAGAGCAGCTTCCACTTCTGTAGCCTTTTTAAGGGGGTGTCCCTACTAAAGACATTTTGGACACTGCCACATGGTCTTCTGTTCACACTTTCACAAAGCATTATAATTTGCCTTTGTTTTCAAGAGCCAGGGCAGGGTTTGCCACTGCTGTTCTGCAGGGCAATATCTCCAGTCCTTGATTCTGTTGGTTCCTCCTCCCTTTTCTCTGGACTTTGGTAATCAACCCATTGGTTAGGACTGCAATAGTGAAACATGATTAACATAGTACAGTTGTGTACATTTACCATAAATGTAGATGTTTGAGTGTATTTACTGTTGCAGTCCTGCTTTCCCTCCCTCCTTCCTCCTTTTCTCTTTTCCTAAGGTACATGCTGAATTTAGTTTAATCCTTGTTTTCTAGGGGCTTCTGACTGTTATGGCAAGAAAGACTGAGGAACTGACATTGGCTGCCTCCTTTTGTATCAGATGCCCTGATGTCCTTTACAACCGATGACAGCCGACATCATTTTTACTTACCTTTGGTATTCTGGCCACTCAAGGGCTACTGGGAGCCATATAACCCATTGGCTAGGGCTGCAACAGTGAATACACTCGAACATCTACATTTATGGTAAGTGTACACAACTGTACTTTTTTCATTAGCATAGATAGCCTGCAAGGTATGATGTCTAAAACTCATAATGTTTGCAATTATTTATTGACATCAACTCACAATGATTTGGCAATGAATTGCCAGAAAAATACAGGTTTATGAGAAGATGGAGCACAAATATGACACAGGAATCTGGACATTCCGTGGAAATCTGTACAGTTGAGAGTTATGTCTGTTCCACCCTACAGGTTGCAGTCCATGACTGGTAAGGTGTAACTTGTGACAACAACTCTGAAACAGTGAAAAGAGGTCCCGAGACTATAGGACAAGAAACGTGTCATACAGCTCTGTGCTGATTGCATAGAGCAGTTATTGCACATCAGAAGCACCTTAATGTTATGAGAAATACTGTAAGCTAAGGTAATGTCACACAAAGAAGGTGTCATAGTAGCAAACCAGAGGAAGTCCTGTGTGTTGCACTTGCCGTGGGCATGTTGTGCTGCCAACTGTCACATTACTACAAGTTGTGTCCCACACTCCACATTTGATAATGTCACACACACATTGTGTGTTGCCTATGTGTGTGCAATATGTAGACATGTGAAGGCCCTGTAACTACCTGGTGCCAAGATAAGTGGATCTGTTGGGGTTAAAGTAATGGCTAGGCTTGTGTGTGACCTAGTACCAGTACTCAAGTAACCTCCTTTGAATGTATGATCCTGTAGTACTACAGAACACCCAGGTGACATTTATGATGGCTAGCTAGTTGTGCCAAGGGGTATGTATGCAAGGTCACACTATCTGCCACCAGTGTCCCTCACACACTGTTGCATGCATACACACCTGGTAAACATGTACATATAAAGCTGTACCTTGGCTATTAAAAGGTCACTGTGTTTCCACTCTGCCATACTAATCATTGGTAATGTCAGCAGGCCCACAGCCTTCAGACACACAGATACCTGGAATGCAAACAGAATACAGTATGTGAGACTACAGTCAGTCAGCAGTACTAACAGCAAAAATGCATTGTGGCTATAAAAGGTACATACACTTTGATTTGTACCCATTACAATTGCCAGCAAGTAGGTAATAAAGTAGTTCTGACTGCCACAATCCATCTCTGTAACAGCTACTGAAAGGCCCTCAACAAAGGGTGAGAAATCCTACTGTGTGATGAGTCTATTAGCAAAATGGCAGACATGACCAAGACCATGGCTATTGCAGTGAGCTATACAGTGTCACCATGTGCATATGCAATTATTCTAAGAGCTGATGTAGTGCTATACAGACCAGACACAAAGACAAGGTGTAACGATATGTGACAATAACTAATAAAGGAACAAGAGAATACTGTATCAGTGCAGTAACTACACAGTTCAGCCTCATGGGGATTTATATATGCAACATTCCTGGACAGTCTGCAATACATACAAGAAACGTGTAAAGTACTAGGTGCATAGGTTCGTAGGATGATACTAGGCTATTGGCCCAAATGTCCTCATAAGCCTAGCCCAGATGTTTTCCCATGTCCCATCAAAGTCAGCACCTATTCCCCCTGTCCATCTTGAGCACAGGTGGGATCCCAGGGGTGTATTTTGTGTTTCCCATGCAGTCATCAATCTTCTTCTTGAAGAAGGCTAGAGTGGTACTCTGTTAGACATGGAGAGGGAGTGTATGTTACAGACAGTGTATTATTTGAGACACACTATCCCGCCACAAGTAGTATTCATATCACAGATCAGGTGAGAGCCTTGTGAGTGGGTTGTGCAGGTGGGGTTTGTCTTACAGATATGCATAAAGTGCATCAACACTGGTTTGGGAATGGCCTTGTTAGCCAGGCACGCATCACCTATGATCAGTCTGTATGGCACTGAGTGGAGCAGCAGGGCTTTCAGCCTATCTGTATACAGTAGGTGTTGCAGACCCTGGATTATCTTGGTCAGGAAAGTCTGTGGACTCTACAACCACTGCATGTGTTTGGCAAGGTAGATGCCAAATGAGCCATTGTAGTTGGTAATGGGTCTGATAAGGGAGGAGTACAGGGATCCTATGGCCTCCTGGTTCCTGGATGACATACCCTTATTTGTGAAGTGGGCCATGTAGACAGCCTTCTGTACAATGCTGCTGACGTGGTGGGAAACTGTCAGGTTGCTATCAGCCCTGGTACATAAGTCACCTCATGTCTCATTGCATGCTTAGTACATTGTTATTACTGTCATAAGTAGTGTAGATGACATCTACCACAACTCGGATAATGATGCATTCTCTGGCATTCAGTTGAGGCAATGCTTCTGGGACCAGTCATTAATATGAGTAAGAGCCTCTTGGCGAATGCTCACATCAGTAGAGGGATGTAAGACAGTGGCCAACTTGCAGTCAGCTGCACACCTGGTCAGCCACAGACCACTGGTTTTGTCTTGCACCTCATAACAGTATATCCCAAACAGTAGAGGCCCCCAAGCAGATTCTTGGGGTACACTGCTCATTAAAGGTCTACTACTAAGGGTGGCTCCCACTACTTTGACTGAGTGGGTACTATCATTGAGCCAGTTAGCTACCTATTTAGTAACATACATTTGATGCCTAGCTGTGTAGGCTTATGTATTATGGCTGACTGGGGATTATTGTCAGAGTCTTTGGCTAGGTGAAGGTAGGCAGTTTGCACCATCTTCCCCTCGACATTTGTTTGTTGACTGCTTCAAAGCAGTTGTCCAGGTTTAACAGACCAGTTCTCCCTTTGACAATACCAAACCGTGTTGGCTCAAGCATTCTGAGGTAGCCAATGTCCCTGTTTATAAGCTCAGGCTAGTTAGGCTGATGTGTATATGATGGGCTGCGTCAGTGGATGCCCTGTTTTTGTGTAGAGGGGTGATAGTGGCTGTCCTTTGTGCAGATGGGATAACTCTGGTGCTCAGGCATTGGTTGACTACAGTGTATTATGGAGCTGAGTGCTCATGCCTGAGTTCATGTAGGATGCAACCAAGGATGTTATCAGGTCCCATGGAGACTTTAGTTTGTTGCCCTTGAGATGGCATTATGGACCTGTTCCCTGAAAATGAAAGGAGGGGGGCAGGTGCTGTGCATGTCCTCTTTTACTGATAGGAGGACAGGGGGTGAGGTTTTCACTTACAGCTTGCATTTTTTAGGTAATGCACATGAGCAGGTGATGGTCTGTGCACCAATTGGTGTCTCCCAGTTGCTACTTGCATCCAAAACAGCTGTGCTGTCTTTTCATTAGCCAATACACAGTGCTATAATTAAGTATTTCATGTGGGCCTTGCCCCTTTTCCTTGCCTGTGAGGAGAACATTATGGAGGTGTGGGAGCTACAGCATTACGTAGGGTCGGTGGAAATACCTCTTAGTACAAGAAATGTGGAGAAAGGCTAACAAAATGGGTAAGAAAGTTCCAGAATTGGGGACAGATTGTAAGTATTGGTGTTATACAGTTAGAAAATTGCTAGATTAACAGGGTTTGTCTTGACATGCATTTTCTGCATGATTTGAAGTCTGACAGTGATATCTATATGACATACCTCTCAACTGTACAGATTTCTGCAAAATGTCCAGAGGTTTGCTTCTTATGTTTGGTCTGTTCCTCAGACAATTTTTGTGTTTGGCAAATCAGAAGGATAATCTGAGGATTGAAGTCAGTAAATAATGACATCCGTTTGTGTTTCAGACTTCATATCCTTCAGAAAAGTTATGTTACAACAAACCCTGTAACTCCAGCAACTTTTTCAGTTTATAACACCATTATTTAAGATAGGTCTCTAATTGTGGGCCGCTGTCTCTCAAGTATGTCACGCTTTGTCCAGATGTCTTGCACTAAATGGTTCAGAGGTATGGTATATCATTATTTACAAGTAATCTCTGTGGTATCCCCGAAGCCTCAAAACAACTTATTAAAGTGTAGTGGGTCTAAAAACAAAACAGTTTAAGAAACTTCTCTGTGTGGAAGATTTTCATTCCATATATTTCTAGTTAATCACTGTATATTAATCAGATCAGACAATGATAGTAAAAGTAGTGAACGTAAACTCGTCAAGTCAAAAAGTAATAATAGAAAATATATAATTCTATAGCATTACTAAGTATTCGAAAGTAATACAAGCAAGGCAGGCAGTCTGTTTCCAGTCAAAAATCCTTTATTAAGTACACAGACAAGCGATCCAAGTAAAACAAAAATAGAGTAATAATTTCCTCACAAGCTTTCTAAATACATATATATACATTTATCAGGCATGGGAGTAGTTTATTGTGCTGTAAAACAAAATGTTATTGGTACACATGTTAAATTCACATCCCTTCCCCCATCAGTGTGGCATTCGAGCTGGTCCTGCCCTACCTAGTAGCTGTCATAATAATATATAGCCCTAATGTACTTTAATGGTAAATCTTATTTAACCAAATTATTAAGTAGATTATTAAGTCTGTGATTTTATACAAGGCAATATACTACATGGCTGGAAATATATCAACCTTAGTCCATTTTGCAATCAAAAATTACATATAAATATATACATATACATTTTGCATGTAAAAATCAGTTTCTATTTTCATAACCTATTGTTAAAAAAGATCGCTTTCTTCCTTCTGGACTTCTTCAGGTCTGTGTACAAGAATCCTAAAAACCTATATAATTGTATAATTAGTTAGTATTGTTATTACCATCATTTTGAATAAAGTGGAAAAAAAAACAGAAAAAAATAATAAAAATAAAAAAATATATATATACATATATATATATATATATATATATATATATATATATATGATGGAAACAAAATATACACTTAAATTTCAAATGATTTAAAATGGTATTTAAAACCAATTTGTAGAAAAAAATAAAATAAAATACAATTAGTCATGTAAACAATGTGGCAATTTTCTAAGTTCCAGTGCACTTTTAACTGAACAGTAGTAGTTTAGTCCAGGCTTTCTAAAAGAGTTCAGCTTTAATTGCCACATGAGTTCATGTTTCTCCAGAATATTCGACATGTCTCCTTCAAGATCACCCATGTCTATGCGATCCAGGATCTGGAACTTAAAACCTGTGTGTCTTTTATGAAGAGAAAGGTGTTTGGCTAGTGCATTATTTTTACATCCAGAGCGGATTTCTGACAGATGACATGAAATCCTTCGCTTGAGTTTATTTACAGTCTTGCCCACATAGAATGCATCACATTCATTGCACTGTGCCCTGGAAATTACTTTTTTAGTGTTACAGTCACCCCCTGCACTGGTTTTAATGATCTTCTTTAAATAAGGGCAATAAAAACTATCACCTTGCTGTATAAATATACAAAATGTACAATTAGTTTCAAATCTTTTAGTGATTTTCTCACATGGTCTAGATTTAAATTCAACAAAACTTGTAATATTCCTGGCCTTCCTATAAACAAGTGATGGGGCTTCACCTAAGATGTTAATCAGAAAAGGGTTTCGTGTGACAATGTCCCAGTTTTCTTCAATAATATTTTTGATACTGTGATAATCCAAAGTGTATGTCAGGATGCAGCTAGTTTTGCATTTGTTATTCTCTGTGGGATTACCTAACATTTTTTTTTACTGGGGAGGTTGAGTGAAGGTGCTTCACTCCTTTTCAGTTCTATAATGGGTTCCAGGCTGTTTTTTAACATCTGACTTTCATAGCCTCTCACTAGAAAATCATTCTCTAAGTTGTTCAGGTTTCTCAAAAATGGTTCCATCTCTGTGGTAATTCGAGCTAATCTATAGCCTTGGGATTTCACTACATTATACTTGGTTTTGGTAGGATGCAAACATTTACTTGTGTAGTAATGAGTTAACCCTCGTTGGTTTTTTGAATAGATCAGTGGTGATTCTGTTATTGTTGGTGTCCTTGGAAATCTGCATATCTAAGAAAGTGGTTGAAGTACAGCTATGGGAAGAGGTAAACTTCAGGAAGGGGGTTGTTTGATTGAGGTAAGTGATAAAATCTCCAAGCTGCAAGGTGTCACCTTCCCACACAATAAAGACATCATCAATAAAATGTAAATAACATGTGATATGCTGCATGTAGTCTGTGTTGTTTAACACAAAGTCCTCCTCCCATTTGCCCAGGGCTATGTTAGCTATTCTGGGAGCCATGGCAGCCCCCATTGCTATACCAGTTTTTTGTTTGTAGTGTTTGCCTTTGAAAGTAAAGAAATTGAAGTCCAGTGCAAGATTAATGAGCTTGCTTAACTTTTGCAGTTGTGCCTGTGTACCCTGATTATGTTTCTTAAAAGACTCCATAGCTGCTGTTATACAGTAATTGTGAGGGAGCACTGTGTTCAAGGATTCCACATCAATAGTTACCAAAATACTGTCAGCTTCCACTGTAATGTTTTTTATTTTCTTCAAAAAATCCATTAAATCTCTTATGTATGACTTATTCTTTTCTGCTAGAGGTTTCAGCAAGTAATCAAGGTAAATGGCTGTGGCTTCAGTAAGGGAACCTCCACTTGCTACCACCGGTCTATAAGGTGGGTCTTCTCTGTTCTTGTGTGGCTTTGGTATTCAAAAAAAAGTAAGGTAGACGTGGGCATGGGCTCCATAACTAATTATAAAGATTTTCAGTGATAAGTTTTTCTTCCCATAATGTGGTGAGATTAGTGTTCCTTAAATCATATGCTCTTTTTATGTCATCCATGGCAAATAGCTCATAAAATCTGTTATCCTCCAGCATGTTCTCTATCTTTTGGTTGTAGCTAGTAGTATCAGTCACAAGTATACCTCCTCCCTTGTCTGCCTTCATTACACGTCTGGATTTATCATTGCCTAGCTCAAGCAATGCTTTTCTTTCTCCCTGTGTTAAGTTATAAAGGTTTTTCTTTGGAGGTTTTTTAAGCAGTTTCCTGATATCAAACTCACATTTCACTTCGAATGCAGCTAGTGTTTGATTTAGTGGTGGACAATAGCTGCTAGGACTTATTATAGTTTCATCAATAGGCTTATTTCAGTGTCATTACGTTTGTCATGAAACTGTACCCTTAAGTTGAGCTTCCTCACAAACATTTTAAGGTCTATCAATACTTGAGCAACCTCACTCCTGTAGCTTGGTACAAAAGTAAGTCCTTTGGACAACACACTTTTTTCCTCTTCAGTCAGTGCTTTAACAGAGTGGTTCCAGATAAGTGGAGCACCTGTTACTGTGGTACCTGTTGTTGTTGTTATTGTACCTGTTATTGTGGCTGTTTCCTCTGTCTGAGCCTGGGACCTGGGTTGTAGTCAGGGTTCCAGTCGGGATTGCCCAGGTATTGTATTTCCCTCACCCCTGTCCACTGTTTGGTTTTCCTGTCTCCCTGGGAGTTTGTGAATAGAGTATGAGACCTCTGGAATTCCTCCTCTGCTTTCTGGAATCTTGGTGGGTTGCAGTAGTATTCCTCGCTGTGGCTGTGGTATGGAGGGACCTGGTAAGAGGGGCAAGCTCTGGGGCTGTGGTGGTGGTCGTCGTTCTTGTTCTGGTACTGGTGCTGGCTTTGGTATTGGTGTGGTGGTTGTCTGTGCTGTCGATATTGGTTGTCCTGAAGAAACTGGTCTCTGTGATGGTGCTGCTGCTCCTGGTAACTGGATTGTCTGTGGTCCCTGTTGTCCAGGTAGTCCTGTAATTCGTCCTGTAGAACTCTCTGTCGGTTCTGGTTGCCGCTGTGGCTTATGTTCCTTTCCTGATCCTTCTGTGATGTCAAAGGCTTCTGCGGAGTGTTGATAGCCAGAGGGGATTGGGATTGTCGGGAATGAGATGTTGGAGGGGCAGTCTCCTGGTGGTCCTGTATTGTGCCCCTCTCTGGTTTTGTGCGAGGATCTCCCCTGGGAAAATCCCGTTGAGGTCTGCTGGCATGGTTATATTTTCCCTTATATCCCCCATAAAAACTAAAACCTTGTCTGTTGTTGGTTCTCCTGTTGTTGTTGATATTATTATTGTACCTCCTAGTAAGACTCCCAGGATCATCTTTGTCCAGTTGATCTCGTTTCATTTTATTAATCTTTCTTTCTTTAATGGACTGCTCATATCCTTTCACTCTTTCTTTAAGTAGCTCAAATTTAGCATCTAGGTTATTGTGGTTCTCATTTTCCAATGTTGTTTTTAAAGATGTGATGTCATCCTTTGTAGCTTCCTGCACACTAAGGTTGTTCCTTACTAGCAGAAGAATAAGTTTGTAGCTGGCATCCTCTAAAATATCTTGCCATTCCTTAGAAAGTGAATCATCCATATTTTTCCACATTGGTCTTTTGTTCAATCTAATTCCCCGGGGTAGTCTCTTCTTATCTATGCTTTGTTGTAAATAAATGTGTTCCCAGTAGAGACCCTGCATGCGTTTCAGTTGCTTTTCTAGTTTAGAAAAAGTCTCTAAATTCATATTTTCTAGGCCCATTTTTCCCTGTCCATTTTCTGTACCCGTTTGTATCTGATCTGCTGCTGTATCATTCCAGATAGGTACAGTTAGTAAATCTTTTAGCCTGTCATTATCCATGTCTTGAAATGCTGGAATTCCACACCGATTCAGGGATCCTTTAACGGAACAAAAACCTTGGTCTCAGAAACCAAAGTACCAACAAAAAACAAGTAATCTCCGTGGTATCCCCGAAGAATCTAAACAACCCACTAAAGTGTAGTGGGTCTAAAAACAACACAGTGTAAGAAACTTCTCTGTGTGGAAGATTTTCATTCCATATATTTCTAGTAAATCACTGTATATTAATTAGATCAGACAATGGTAGTAGAAGTAGCGAACGTAAACTCGTCAAGTCAAAAAGTAATAATAGAAAATATATAATTCTACAGCATTACTAAGTATTCGAAAGTAATCCAAGCAAGGCAGGCAGTCTGTTTCCAATTGAAAATCCTTTATTAAGTACACAGACAAGCAATCCAAGTAAAACAAAAATAGAGTAATAATTTCCTCACAAGCTTTTTAAATATATATATACTTTTTATCAGGCATGGGAGTGGTTTATTGCACTGTAAAACAAAGTGTTATTGATACACATGTTAAATTGACATCCCTTCCCCCATCAGTGTGACATTCGAGCTGGTCCTGCCCTACCTAGTAGCTGTCATAATAATAATATACAGCCCTAATGTACTTTAATGGTACATCTTATTTAACCAAATTATTAAGTAGATTATTAAGTCTGTGATTTTATACAAGGCAATATATTACATGGCTGGAAATATATCAACCTTAGTTAATTTTGCGATCAAAAATTACATATAAATATAAACATATACATTTTGCATGTAAAAATCAGTTTCTATTTCCATAACCTATTGTTGACAAAGATAGCTTTCGTCCTTCTAGACTTCTTCAGGTCTGTGTACAAGAATCCTAAAAACCTATATAATTGTATAATTAGTTAGTATTGTTATTACCATAATTTTGAATAAAGTGGAAAAAAGAAACAGAAAAAAATAATAAAAATAAAAAAAATATATATATATATATATATATATATATATATATATATATATATATATATGTATGATGATGGAAACTAAATATACACTTAAATTTCAAATGATTTAAAATGGTATTTAAAACCAATTTGTAGAAAAAAATAAAATAAAATACAATTAGTCATGTAAACAATGTGGCAATTTTTTAAGTTCCAGTGCACTTTTAATTGAACAGTAGTAGTTTAGTCCAGGCTTTCTAAAAGAGTCCAGCTTTAATTGCCACATGAGTTCATGTTTCTCCAGAGGATGTCTCCTTCAAGATCACCCATGTCTATGCGATCCAGGATCTGGAACTTAAAACCTGTGTGTCTTTTATGAAGAAAGGTGTTTGGCTAGTGCATTATTTTACATCCAGAGCAGATTTCTGACAGATGAAATGAAATCCGCTTGAGTTTATTTACAGTCTTGCCCAGAATGCATCACATTCATTGCACTGTGCCCTGAAATTACTTTTTAGTGTTACAGTCACCCCTCCACTGGTTTTAATGATCTTCTTTAAATAAGGGCAATAAAAACTATCACCTTGCTGTATAAATATACAAAATGTACAATTAGTTTCACATCTTTTAGTGCTTTTCTCACATGGTCTAGGTTTAAATTCAACAAAACATCTAATATTCCTGGCCTTCCTATAAACAAATGATGGGGCTTCACCTAAGATGTTAATCAGAAAAGGGTTTCCTGTGACAATGTCCCAGTTTCTTCAATAATATTTTTGATACTGTGATAATCCAAAGTGTATGTCAGGATGCATCTATTTTTGCATTTGTTATTCTCTGTAGGATTACTTAACATTTTTTTACTGGGGAGGTTGAGTGAAGGTGCTTCAGTCCTTTTCAGTTCTATTATGGGTTCCAGGATGTTTTTTAACATCTGTCTTTCATAGCCTCTCACTATAAAATCATTCTCTAAATTGTTCAGGTTTCTCAAAAATGGTTCCATCCCTGTGGTAATTCAGGCTAATCTATAGCCTTGGGATTTCATTACATTATACTTGGGGCTTTTGTAGGATGTAGACGTTTACTGTGGAGTAATAAGTTAACCCTCGTTGGTTTTCTGAATAGATCAGTGGTGATTCTGTTATTGTTGGTGTCCTTGGAAATCTGCATATCTAAGAAAGTGGTTGAAGTACAGCAATGAGAAGAGGTAAACTTCAGGAAGGTGGTTGCTTGATTGAGGTACGTGATAAAATCTCCAAGCTGCAAGGTGTCACCTTCCCACACAATAAAGACATTGTCAATAATGTGATATGCTGCATGTAGTCTGTGTTGTTTAACACAAAGTCCTCCTCCTATTTGCCCAGGGCTATGTTAGCTATGCTGGGAGCCATGGCAGCCCCCATTGCTATACCAGTTTTTTGTTTGTAGTGTTTGCCTTTGAAAGTAAAGAAACTGAAGTCCAGTCCAAGATTAATGAGCTTGCTTAACATTTGCAGTTGTGCCTGTCTACCCTGATTATGTTTCTTAAAAGGCTCCATAGCTGCTGTTATACAGTAATTGTGAGGGAGCAGTGTGTACATGGATTCCACATCAGTAGTTACCAAAATACTGTCAGCTTCCACTGTAATGTTTTTTATTTTCTTCAAAAAATCCATTGAATCTCTTATGTATGACTTATTCTTTTCTGCTAGAGGTTTCAGCAAGTAATTAAGGTAAATGGCTGTGGCTTCAGTAAAGGAACCCCCATTTGCTACCACCGGTCTATAATGTGGGTCTTCTCTGTTCTTGTGTGGCTTTGGTATTCCAAAAAAGTAAAGGCATGGGCTCCATAAATAATTATAAAGATTTTCAGTGATATGTTTTTCTTCCCATAATGTGGTGAGATTAGTGTTCCATAAATCATATGCTCTTTTTATGTCATCCATGGCAAATAACTCAGAAAATCTGTTATCCTCCAGCATGTTCTCTATCTTTTGGTTGTAGCTAGTGGTATCAGTCACAAGAATACCTCCTCCCTTGTCTGCCTTCATACATGCCTGGATTTATCATTGCCTAGCTCAAGCAATGCTTTTCTTTCTCCCTGTGTTAAGTTATAAAGGTTTTTCTTTGGAGGTTTTTTTAAGCAGTTTCCTGATATCCATCTCACATTTCACTTCGAAAGCAGCTAGTGTTTGATGTAGTGGTGGACAATAGCTGCTAGGCCTTTTTATAGTTTCATCAATAGGCTTATTTTCAGTGTCATTTCTTTTGCCATGAAACTGTACCCTTAAGTTGAGCTTCCTCACAAACATTTTAAGGTCTATCAATACTCGAGCAACCTCACTCCTGCAGCTTGGTACAAAAGTAAGTCCTTTGGACAACACACTTTTTTCCTCTTCAGTCAGTGCTTTAACAGAGTGGTTCCAGATAAGTGGAGCACCTGTTATTGTGGTACCTGTTGTTGTTGTTATTGTACCTGTTATTGTGGCTGTTTCCTCTGTCTGAGCCTGGGACCTGGGTTGTAGTTGGGGTTCCAGTCGGGATTGCCCAGGTATTGTATTTCCCCAGGGAGACAGGAGAACCAAACAGTGGACAGGGGTGAGGGAAATACAATACCTGGGCAATCCTGACTGGAACCCCAACTACAACCCAGGTCCCAGGCTCAGACAGAGGAAACAGCTACAATAACAGGTACAATAACAACAACAACAGGTACCACAATAACAGGTGCTCCACTTATCTGGAACCACTCTGTTAAAGCACTGACTGAAGAGGAAAAAAGTGTGTGTTGTCCAAAGGACTTACTTTTGTACCAAGCTGCAGGAGTGAGGTTGCTCGAGTATTGATAGACCTTAAAATGTTTGTGAGGAAGCTCAACTTAAGGGTACAGTTTCATGGCAAAAGTAATGACACTGAAAATAAGCCTATTGATGAAACTATAAAAAGGCCTAGCAGCTATTGTCCACCACTACATCAAACACTAGCTGCTTTTGAAGTGAAATGTGAGATGGATATCAGGAAACTGCTTAAAAAACCTCCAAAGAAAAAACTTTATAACAACACAGGGAGAAAGAAAAACATTGCTTGAGCTAGGCAATGATAAATCCAGGCGTGTAATGAAGGCAGACAAGGGAGGAGGTATACTTGTGACAGATACCACTAGCTACAACGAAAAGATAGAGAACATGCTAGAGGAAAACAGATTTTATGAGTTATTTGCCATGGATGACATAAAAAGAGCATATGATTTATAGAACACTAATCTCACCACATTATGGGAAGAAAAACTCATCACTGAAAATCTTTATAATTATTTATGGAGCCCATGCCCACGTTTACCTTACTTTTTTGGAATACCAAAGCCACGCAAGAACAGAGAAGACCCACCTTATAGACCGGTGGTAGCAAATGGGGGTTCCCTTACTGAAGCCACAGCCATTTACCTTGATTACTTGCTGAAACCTCTAGCAGAAAAGAATAAGTCATACATAAGAGATTCAATGGATTTTTTGAAGAAAATAAAAAACATTACAGTGGAAGCTGACAGTATTTTGGTAACTATTGATGTGGAATCCTTGTACACAGTGCTCCCTCACAATTATTGTATAACAGCAGCTATGGAGTCTTTTAAGAAACATAATCAGGTTACACAGGCACAACTGCAAAAGTTAAGCAAGCTCATTAATCTTGTACTGGACTTCAATTTCTTTACTTTCAATGGCAAACACTACAAACAAAACTGGTATAGCAATGGGGGCTGCCATGGTTCCCAGCATAGCTAACATAGCCCTGGGCAAATGAGAGGAGGACTTTGTGTTAAACAACACAGACTACATGCAGCATATCACATGCTATTTGCATTTTATTGACAATGTCTTTATTGTGTGGGAAGGTGACACCTTGCAGCTTGGAGATTTTATCACTTACCTCAATCAAACAACCCCCTTCCTGAAGTTTACCTCTTCCCATAGCTGTACTTCAACCACTTTCTTAGATATGCAGATTTCCAAGGACACCAGCAATAACAGAATCACCACTGATCTATTCAGAAAACCAACAAGGGTTAACTTATTACTCCACAGTAAAAGTCTGCATCCTACAAAAGCCAAGTATAATGTAGTGAAATCCCAAGGCTATAGATTAGCTCAAATTACCACAGAGATGGAGCCATTTTTGAGAAACCTGAACAACTTAGAGAATGATTTTCTAGTGAGAGGCTATGAAAGTCAGATGTTAAAAAACATCCTGGAACCCATTATAGAACTGAAAAGGACTGAAGCACCTTCACTCAACCTCCCCAGTAGAAAAATGTTAAGTAATCCCACAGAGAATAACAAATGCAAAAATAGCTGTGTCCTGACATACACTTTGGATTATCACAGTATCAAAAATATTATTGAAGAAAACTGGGACATTGTCACAGGAAACCCTTTTCTGATTAACATCTTAGGTGAAGCCCCATCATTTGTTTATAGGAAGGCCAGGAATATTAGAAGTTTTGTTGAATTTAAACCTAGACCATGTGAGAAAAGCACTAAAAGATGTGAAACTAATTGCACATTTTGTATATTTATACAGCAAGGTGATAGTTTTTATTGCCCTTATTTAAAGAAGATCATTAAAACCAGTGCAGGGGGTGACTGTAACACTAAAAAAGTAATTTCCAGGGCACAGTGCAATGAATGTGATGCATTCTATGTGGGCAAGACTGTAAATAAACTCAAGCGAAGGATTTCATGTCATCTGTCAGAAATCCGCTCTGGACGAAAAAATAATGCACTAGCCAAACACCTTTCTCTTCATAAAAGACACACAGGTTTTAAGTTCCAGATCCTGGATCGCATAGACATGGGTGATCTTGAAGGAGACATCCCGAATACTCTGGAGAAACATGAACTCATGTGGCAATTAAAGATGAACTCTTTTAGAAAGCCTGGACTAAACTACTACTGTTCAATTAAAAGTGCACTGGAACTTAGAAAATTGCCACATTGTTTACATGACTAATTGTATTTTATTTTATTTTTTTCTACAAATTGGTTTTAAATACCATTTTAAATCATTTGAAATTTAAGTGTATATTTTGTTTCCGTCATCATACATATATATTTCTTTTTTTTAATTTTTATTATGTTTTTCTGGTTCTTTTTTCCGCTTTATTCAAAATGATGGTAATAACAATGCTAACTAATTATACAATTATATAGGTTTTGAGGATTCTTGTACACAGACCTGAAGAAGTCTAGAAGGATGAAAGCAATCTTTGTTAACAATAGGTTATGAAAATAGAAACTGATTTTTACATGCAAAATGTGTATGTATATATTTATATGTAATTTTTGATTGCAAAATGAACTAAGGTTGATATATTTCCAGCCATGTAACATACTGCCTTGTATAAAATCACAGACTTAATAATAATCCATACCCTTCTTATCAACATTCTTGAATCCTATTCCGTTGACTCTCTGGCTATTAAATGGTTCATGTCCTACCTAACCAATAGACAACAAGCAGTTCTCTGGGAAAATAATATATCATCCCTTCTACCAGTCTCCCTTGGAGTCCCTCAAGGGTCCATTCTAGGCCCACTTCTTTTTTCCCTTTTTATCAACGACCTCCATGTAGCAATCCCACAAGCCACCTGCATTCAATATGCAGATGATTCAACATTAATATGCTCAGCTAGTTCCACATCTGAGCTACAGTCTCTGACTCAAAATGTTTTCAATACTGTTGAAACATGGTTTACAAAACGTTGCCTCCTTCTTAATGCTAAAAAAACCAAGCTCCTTCTCTTTACACCCACTAGCAAGTCCCCCCCTATAGATTTCTCTATCATCTCCAATAATCACACTACCATATACCCCGACTCTACCACCAAATTGTTAGGAATAACTATTGACAATAATCTTACGTTTGATATCCACATAAATAATACCATAAAAACTGTCAACAGAAAAATAGGCTCCTTATATCGAATCAAAAGTTTCCTAACTCCAATAGCCAGAACCAAAATTGCACACTCCCATTTAATTTCAACACTGCTATATGCCTGTTCCTTATACACTAACCTCAAAAAAAATAATCTTGTCAAGCTAGCACATGCCTACAACAGCATCGCCAGATTTGCCACTGGCAATCCCTTTAGAACTCACCACTGTTTAAATCTAATGCAGCTAGGCTGGATTGGACTTGAAAACCATCTGAATATCTCCCAACTAACCATTGCTCATAAGATATTTTATCAGCCTAATAGCACTCCTGTACTATCCAATCTCATAATCCCCTATAAAAATCTAAACTCCCTATGCTCTTCTAGTAAACTTCTAGCTAACATAACCAAGACTAACAACACAGCTGGTGATTCCCTGTTTTCTAATGTAGTGGGAAAAAACTGGAACCTACTCCCCAACGATCTTACATCACTTACTTCCTTGCCTCTCTTTAAACAAAACCTCAAAAAACACCTTAAAACACACTGGTTATGCCCCTGCAGTAACCCTGACTAACCTTCTGCTTTTTCTACCTTATAACCCTACTTTTACTAACTTATAACCCTGACTAACCATCTAGTTTTGCTAATTTTTTATTTGCACCTCTTTCGATATATTGCAAAGACTTTGCATACTTTCTGAAGCAGAAATGAACTGGTGAACACAATGGAACAGAATGGACTTTGTACTGATGTTAATCACAAAACACTCTTATTTTCATTATTTGTTCAGACCCTTTTCTCACTTTTTTTGTGTAATTAATTTAGCACATAATATTTGTAACTTTGTATTAATGTATATGTCATCTTTTACCTCCATTTTTTTTTTTTTTTTATTTACTTCTTCTAGTACCTTTACTTAACTACTTTCATTTACTATGTATTCAACCATGATTTACATCACGTGTATTTTTATTTCAAATTTTATAATTAATTTGTCTACTACTGGAGCTTTTCCCCCCGGGCCTCTACTGAAAATGGAAATATATCCAGTTAGACTAGCCCGGTCAACAAATGTAAAATAAAATAAATAAATAAATAATAATTTGGTTAAATAAGATGTACCATTAAAGTACATTAGGGCTATATATTATTATAGCTAATAGGTAGGGCAGGACCAGTTCGAATGTCACACTGATCGGGGAAGGGATGTGAATTTAACATGTGTACCAATAACACTTTGTTTTACAGCACAATAAACCACTCCCATAACTGATAAAAAGTATATATATATTTAGAAAGCCTGTGAGGAAATTATTACTCTATTTTTGTTTTACTTGGATCGCTTGTCTGTGCACTTAATAAAGGATTTTTGATTGGAAACAGACTGCCTGCCTTGCTTGGATTACTTTTGAATACTTAGTAATGCTGTAGAATTATATATTTTCTATTATTACTTTTTGACTTGACGAGTTTATGTTCGCTACTTCTACTACCATTGTCTGATCTGATTAATATACAGTGATTAACTAGAAATATATGGAATGAAAATCTTCCACACAGAGAAGTTTCTTACACTGTTTTGTATATCATTATTTAGTGACTTCACTCCTAATATCCCAGTGATTTAGCAGAATCCCAGAAATGTTATAAGGCAGTGGCCATAAATGTGGTCCCAAACCCTGGACATTCTGTGGAAATCTGTACAGTTGACAGTTAGGTATGTCTGGTCATTGTTAACAGACTGTCAAGACTGTGTAGTAGTGTAGTGTGTAAATATTTGTTGGGCTGAGTAAGGAGAGGGGTAGATGTAAGTGTCATAGATCCTTTTATATCTGACTGTGCATGTTGCTTCAGTTGTTGGTGGTCTATCAGCTGTGTATGTTTGTAGGTGTAGACTGAGACATGTCCTGTAACACCTCAGGATTCCAAGTACACTGTGACTTGGGGCAGTATATGTAGGAGTGGTGTGTGACTGGCAATCAGGATATGTTTGTTTAAACAGTCGTTATACACTTGAGGTCAGCTGGCTTACTGGTATGTTGCTGTGATTATGGTGCAAACGGTTTTGCATAGACAATTTCACACCAATGTCTGTTTTTCCCTACAGTTACATGCCTGTAGTGCATGGTATATTTGCAAATGCATGAGTAATTCCCTAGAGCTGATTTGGTTTAGTGTTGTGTTGGTCTGACTGTAGTTCCAACTGTGCTGGGTGAAATGGTTAGCAGCTCTTAGTGTTTTTTCCCTTCTGTTACATGACTGCACTCATACCTCTCCACTGTCCGGATTTTCATACACTGTCCAGATGTGTGGCTCATATTTTTGGTCTGTTCCCCATAACTGTTGTGCATTTCTGACAAATCACTGGGATGATGTGAGCATTGAAGCACTAAATAATGACAATAATTTGTGTTTCATACTTGAAATCTATCTGAATATATGTGTTAAAACAAACTGTGATACCCTAGCCACTTTCTAAGCTTATAAAATCCATATTTAAAATATGTCCCTATTTTTTGGCCTTTCTCCTCCAATTTGTCAGGCTTTGTGCAGATGTCTTGCACTAAGAGGCCATCTTACTAAACCTCACAGATCATGTTGAGTAGTGTTAGCTGCTGTGACTGGAGTGCACGGGGTCCTGGGTTTAAGACTTGCCAGGGGTGTGTATTTTTCCCCTTATGTTAAATGACTGTAATGCATGATATGTTTGTAAAAGCATTGCACATTCCCACAGCTCAGATGGTGTAGTGGTACAGTGCTGTGATTGTAGCACATAGGGTCCTGGGCTTGAGACTTGTCAGGGCTACTTATTCTGTTGCTGAGCAGAACAAGGGCTGATTGAGACAGATTGATTAAAGCAGTTTTAGGCAGATGTAAGTGGGTTTGTGAGGTTTTGCATGAAGCTAAGCAATGCTAAGAGATGGTTAAATCCCCTTAGCGTCACTTATTCCTGCTTACACCCATGCTAATTTTAAATAAAGAAAAGAAAAAAGGGTAATAGGAAAGTGGTGAAATGGGGGCAAGCAGGGGATAAAACATTAGGAAAAGCAGCTAGGGATGTGCAGGATGGGTGTAGGAAAGGACCATAGCTCTGCATTTCTTCTGCAGCAACAGCTGTGATTGATGTGGGAAATTTGGAATTTACAGCCTTACACCCCACAGGGAGGGGTGTTGGCAATATACATCTGTAGAGTAATTTGAGGGTAGATTGATTTACATCACTGTACATGGGGGGAAAATGTAGAGCTATGTATGGGGCAATGATTTTTTTTGTGGGACAGATGCCCTTTTTTAAGGTGAGAGTGGGATGTTGTGGAAGGGCTGTAGGTATGTTTAGGGAGATAGGTTGGGTAGGATAGGTTGCATTTGCTGACACACAAGACAGCAGACAGGTGCAGTATATGACACATGAGAGGGGTAAACACCTCAGATGGGGATGGTGGTTGGGAATCAGAGGGCCATGAGTCACCCCAAATGGATACAGTGGGACTGATATCCCCACCCATGGGCAGTCACCACTGCACCTTCAAGGCCCCGAAGGTGACTGTGCAGGGGGCTGGATAACAGGGGCAACCTCCCCCTCAAGGTGTGCCAGGCAACCCTTGATCTGGCACAGCTGTCTATCCAACTCTGAGAGGATGGCACTGTGCACCATACCCCAAAACTGGTTGTGGGTGACAAGATCTCTCCACCCCAGCACCCAGGGGGAACAGGCACCATCCCCTGAGGTGGTTCCACCCAAAGGTGGTGCAGGATCAGCAGAGGAGGAAGTTTTGGGTTGGGTTCCAGACATGCTGGAGCCTGGTGCCATGGCCAGATGAGGTAGGAGAGGTGTATCCACTGGGATCTGCCTTCCTGAATGTGATATGGTATTAAGATTTTCCATAATATATTGGTTAGTCATGAACAAAACATTTCATAATTAGTTATAACAACATACGTGAGTGTTTGAATTAACCCAAAACAATAGATTTGGAACAGCTGCATAGCAAACAGAATACATGCATAAATGGAACAACAGTAAGCATTGTAACAGCATGCAAGTTACATTGATGGCAACAGGCCACCAACAATGGTATTTGAACAAGATATGTTAATATGCAACCAATTAAATATATGAACAATAATAGAACACATGTCCTAACAATAGGTTTTCAGAACATACCCGTAGTATATGAATAATAATTATTGATGCAGATAAGGCATGGGGAGAGAGAAAACAGTCCATTAACAACAGTATAGTCTTCTATTTTTCACAACAATACTGCTCAATACTCTACACGTCTGCCCTCACTTTACATCTACCCATGGGCCATAGCTTCTGTAGCACATACATACCTGTTAAACTGTCAACCTGGAATGGTATGGGGCAAACTGTGACAACTCTGGGTACATGACTAGAGGGGACTCATAAATGTCAGGGTTACATAAATGACAAAGAAAGGGTATCCTGCACTGATGTTGTGTGAGTGTACTACTGGCATACTTTGCCTGGATTCCTATCTGCATCCAAGGTTATTGGCAGCAGTGACCACTAGCCATGACAGCGTGACACTTGAGAGACATGTATCAGGAAGCGTGCATGTTGTATGTACCTATCCTGCTGTTATTTGCAGACATGGCATTGGTCAGTGGAACAGTTGTACATGGTGTATTAGTATACCCTTCATACAGCTACTACAATACATTCCTTTATCTGTAAGACCTGTGGAGAAAATATCTGTTAACACTACCTGACTGTTTCTACAAATATTCAAGATTTCTTGAATGTATATATGCACACATCTCAGTACCACTCCCTGGATTCAAACCATGTCTGGGTGTGCAAAACTGAACAACACAGCTGTTTCTCATCACACTGAGCTATTGGGGAAATGCTGTGGCTGGCTTGACTGATTTCTGCCTAATACCCACTTGGTTAGACAGTCTGACCTTGTAATCCTGTGAATCATGCATAACAGATAGTGTACTGTTTATTATTCCTTTGAAATAATACAGCGTGAAAAGCCAAGGTTAACAGAAGCAATGCTGCAGGGGACACACTATAATATATTACAGATTACTATTTAGGGTTCAGATCTTAGTGCAGAACATATTTCATATTTCATTTATATCTTGTTTTACAGCTCCAAAATCTACAGTTTTGCTTAGCTGGTTCTCAGAACAATCTCAGTTAATGCATGCTGTTAAAGCCATATTTGCTGTGAATAACCTGTACACATTCTGTTTCTACAACATACCAGAGTAAACACAACAGTTTGTGGTATAAATCTTTATTTGAGTAACATGACACAGTGCTTTCTTCCTGCATATCCTGTAGATCAATATTAGTCTGACAAACTTTATTTATTCATTAGACACAGAACACACTATAGTTACTGGCAGTAAACAATGTACTCCTTCTTATTTATTGCACTATATACAGCAAAGTAGATATGTACTCACCAGCCTGTCAGTGCAGCCTTGACAGTCTGTAGGCATGGGTCTCCACATTGATAGTCCTCTCTGCTGCAGCTGTAAGGGAAAAAGACAAACATTATGCATATGTGTCTATCAGATAGGCTAGAATTTGGTACAGCTAAGGAAGAGATACTTATACTGGAGCATTCTGTAGCCGAGCATCTTGGATCCACTGGGCCAAGTGTGCCCCTTCCTACACCTTAGGTCAGCATAATGATGCTGTACCTTCTCATTGGTTTGGGGGGATTCCAGTGGAACTGGTGAGGTCTCATGCCAGATGGTCTCAGGCCTCTGCTTTGTACTGTGAGCCCTGGTACTGGCTCTGCAGCGGTCTGCCATTATGGTCTTCAACAAGGAGCCCAGCCATGACCCTGGACTCCAAAATGCCCTAGCACTGTGCCCAAAAGCACAGTCCCTCATCAACGCCAGATATAGTTCCTTCACAGATCAAATTACAACCGGTTCTGGCTGTATTCCCCTCTGTACCATTTACATTGGGCCATATTAAAACCCTTTGCCGTCATTTGACCATTTTGAAAATGTTGTGCAGAGCTTAGCAGTACGCAAGTTCACTAAGCTGAGTTGAGCAGTGCTTAAAGGGGTAAATGTTAAGCAGTGCTTAGTGGTGCACAAATCCACTTACCTGAGCTGACTGCTGCTTAGAATTAATGCCTAAGCAATGCTCAAAACAGTTGAGCAGAGCTAAGCACTGCTAAGCATTGCAGAGTTTTCATTTTAAAAATATGTCAGAATTGCAAATTAATTAATCATTACTGACATATTATTAAGTGTATATGATTTACTTTATGTGATGTCCCCCTATGTGCTTTCATTACATTGCCTTGGGGTGTGACTATACTGTGCGGGTGACTTGTGTTTACATGGGTGATTTCATATGTTTTAGCCACTGACACTTCAATTTTGGACCAGCTACACTATCCTGGTTAACACATATCACTTACTACATCATTTAAAAATAATAAATAATTTTAACAATGCTTTCCCATGTAAAAATGTAGGGTCCCTGTTGGTACTCGAAATGTGAACTGCTGCATGCAAAGCCGGAACTCTAACCACTACACTGTCTCACCATTGAGAATTTAAGCTATACATATTTGTATTTAGCTCCTACGAGATGTTTAAGCAATGCTGAGCAAAGTGCCACAAAGGGCAAACTTGCTCAGCTACGCTTAAACTTCACTTATAACTGAAAGAAATATAATGCAAGTACTTTAATTACATGTATTAATACTAATGTTTAAATTCATATTTGGTAATGCACTACCTGTCATTCTATCAACTTTCTAAGTCTGACATCAGAATTAAATCCACTCAAGTACTTGCAGATCTTCGGTTC
Source organism: Protopterus annectens (assembly GCF_019279795.1). NCBI lineage: Eukaryota > Metazoa > Chordata > Ceratodontiformes > Protopteridae > Protopterus > Protopterus annectens. Next base: position 1,468,787,104 of record NC_056743.1, read on the forward strand.
CACCAATAAGTGCCCACAACTGCCAAGATGATAGTTCAACAGTTTATTATCAAAAAAACGAACAAACGAACCTATACGCACATTGAAACACTAAACATACTAAATCCACAGCAAATGCAATACAATGTTAAGCACTTTCAGCCAAAACAGTTGGCCTTCATCAGAACTCTGATGAAGGCCAGCTGTTTTGGCTGAAAGCGCTTAACATTGTATCGCATTTGCTGTGGATCTAGTATGTTTAGTGTTTCAATGTGCGTATAGGTTCGTTTGTTCGTTTTTTTGATAATAAACTGTGGAACTATCATCTTGGCAGTTGTGGGCACTTATTGGTGGAACTGAAGATCTGCAACTTTCTAAGTCTGTATGAGCAATATCAAATGGCATACATTTGAGTTTCAGACATCTAATCTTTCAGAAAAATATTATGTTAATACAAACCCTGTTCCTCTATCAACTTTCTAAGTTTATGAAAGCTGTACTTAATATATGTCCCTATTTTTGGACCTTTGTCTCTCTGTTTGGTTTGTCCAGAGTTGGGGCAGTAAGAGGTTTACAGGTATGTATGTGTGTCTGAGGACACACTTGTACTGTAAAGTGCCCATATACCTCTCAACCGTACAGATTTTTGCAGAATGTCCAGATTTTTGCCTCATATTTTTGGTGTGTTCCTCCTAGAATCTGTTCCTTTCTTGCAAATAGTTGAGGATTGAAGTAATTAAATAATGACAAACATTTGAGTTTAAGACTCCACACCGTTCAGAAAATCCATGCTAATGCAAAACCTATTATGCTATCATCTTTCTAAGTTTGTAAGAGCAATATTTAAAATCTGTCCCTATTTGTCCCCCCATCATTTAGGCTTTTTCCAGATATTTTGCTCTAAGAGGTTCAGAGGTATGTAAAAGTGCTGTATGTCACTTTGACAATGCAGGGGGGTGGTGTTACAGTTCCTGTCACATACACCCTGCATTGCTTCCCATTGACAATCATGCTTTCAGTATCCATGGACACTGTAAGCATTGTAAAGTGCTGTACAGCACTTTCACTATGCAAGTTGTGTGTGACAGTACCTGTCACACACCCCCTGCATTGGTTCCCTATAGTAATCATGCTTTCAATGTCCGTGGACACTGTAAGCATTGTAAAGCTCTGTATGGCACTTTCACAATGATAGTACCTCTCACACACAGCCTGCATTTATTTCTACTCCTTCTACCTATTTCAGTGCCTGTAGACACTGTTTTACTATATTTAGTTGCTTTCAGTGTCCGAAAACACTGAATGTATTTACAAAGGGTCGTGTGGCACTTTGAGAATGCAGGGGGAGTGTTGGAACTACAAGGACTACTGAAACACACCCCTGCACTCATTTAGTGTTCATGTCCACAGATCCATTCTCAGTAGTGTGCCTTCATTAATATGAATAGTGTGCTGCTGAGAAGGCTATGCGGACGTGAACACCATTCACTCCATGTAGGAATAACACTATTCCTACACAGAGTTTATTGAATCCTGGGGATTGGTTTTGTCAGTTTTGATTGAGAAGATGTTATGACTGTACAGTCAATAACTGAAGATGAAAAACATTGAATGATAAGCAAATGAAAATCACTAATGAATGAAACATACCTCATTAAACAAACAAAAAAAAAGATGGAAACAGCAACATTAGTAGATAACTTCATTTGCCCAACAAATAAAAAAATAAAATAAAATTACATTACTAAGTCCGAAATGAAAATGTATTACTTCATTACTACTAGCTTCTACATACTCTTTAAACTATACATATTTTAATCATCTAATTGACTTTTTTTCATTTTATTACTTTTAAAAAACCTGTCACACAGAAATAAATGTATACAGTACTGCCCTACTAAAAATCAGAAAGTTGTTTTCTGTGCTGCCCAAGAAACATAGCTAGAGTTCAGAAAATAAATTTGTACAACATTAGGAATGTTAGCTACAGGAAACTTCCAGCAACCCACAAGGGACACTTTAGACTAATTAGAGGTGTTAGCCTCACAAATCATAAACCATGTCCTCAAAATTATGCTACAACATTTGGAGGATCATATCTGGTTCTCCAAGATGGAAAGGAAAGAAGGAAAGCTTGGAAAAGACCTATAATATAGCCCTTGCAGAAACTTAAAACATAAAGAGTGGATATTTGGGACTGCTAAAAGTGTATGCCTGTAATATTTAAATACAAAACCAGGGGCACTTCAGTAGACCCAGAAATATGTGTCATGATATTGTGTGCCACACACTCCACAATGTGTTATTGCACAAACAGCTAGATCAACTGGTGAGAATCATGCTGGGGCCTGCCATATAAATCATAGTGGCATTAGATTGGCAGGGTAGAGTTTCAGGACATGAACATACTTGAGCAGATATGGGATGCTAACTGGCTCACTGACAGAACCCACAATGTGAAAGTAGCAGACTTCAAGTCTGACTTCAGACCAGTGACAAGTGGAGTACCACATGGTTCAGTCCTGGGTCCTCTCCTATTTGGTATCTACTTCTCTGAAGTACAGGCTAACACAGAAGGTCTTTGGCTAATGAAGTTCACAGATGACTGCAAACTAGGAGCCATAACTGAAACTCCTAATGATGTGGACATCCTACAAAACGGCCTCATTGAGACAGATGCCTGGTGTCAAAGCCATGGCCTTAAGCTGAATGCCAAAAAGTGTGTTGTCAACCCCTTTGGTAAAAATTCTGTAACCATGAACTACCACATAGGTGGTAGTCTTCTTAACACTGAAAGTGTGACAAGAGACCTTGGGACACAGGTGTACAGTAGTCTCGCCTTTGATAATCACATTGCCACAGTAGTCAGGAAATCCTTCTACCTGGGACACCTCATCACAAAAGGTTTCTCATCCAGGAAAAAATAGGTCATTGTTCCCCTCTACTTGTCACTCATTAGACCCATTATAGAGTACAATGCCCCTTTTGGTATGTACCTCACCAGATATCTACAACAACTGAAAAGTGCACAGGAATACCTCACAAAGAGGATTACCAGCCTCAAACAGATGCCCTACACAGACTGTCTCGAAAAACTCCAGCTTTACTCCATCGTATATCATCTACTCAGAAGTGATCTCTGCCTAACATACAAAGCTATGTCAAACCCAGAGCTGTTGAACATGCTCCACTTAAAGAAATCCCAATCCCTCCGAGCTACATGCTCTAGGGACCTAAACCTTGTCACCACAATAAGCAGAACAAGCTGGAGGGATAGATTCTTGTCCCAGAGACTTCCCATACTCTGAAACACACTACCCATCTATATCAAACAAAGCTCCTTATTAGCACTCTTCAAGAAAAATCTTGATGATTGGATAGGAAATAGGAAATTCACCCCGGAGATCACTTCTTTGGCTCTGCTTGACAGGAGCACAGGAAAATAATTTTTTTGGGTGGCAAAAGCCAGGGTACCTTTTTGGCTAGGCTTATATAGGCCCTAGGGCCAATAGCCTAGTACCTATCTATGAACCTATGAACCTATGAATAGTATATTGCAGCACTGGCAAAGAGGTAAAGTATAGTCCACAACTACAGGTGATGGCAAATATAACACACAATAAAATGATGCATGTAATATTATAGCCAGATTATGCAGGGCAGTGTAAGAAGTGACCACATTGTGCATCAGACTACCATACCCTCATAGATAAGGAGATGGTAAGGCTCCAGTCATCATTGCTGGCACAGGTGGTGGGACAGCATGGGAGGTGAACATAGTAGCCACATATGCTGTGAGGTGGTGGGAATTTAGTGATCACATCCTATAGTGATGAAGTCATGTTGCCATGACTTAACCATTTCTGGCATGCACTATGTCAGCTTGTGGAGACTGAGGCTTGGTGTGGTCCAAGGCAGTGAAGGGCTATAACTGTAGTACCATACACATACAGCCTGATGAGGTGTCCCATGTGCTGAGTTCAAGGATCAGCACCATCCATGACCAGGGATGGCTGGCTGTGCACCTGAAAATGACACTGATGATGACTCACCAGTGGTCTGTGTAATCTGATGCAAGCTCGCCTATGCCCAAACAACTTCTATCAACAGCCTCTTGTGGCCAGGTACTGCATGTGGAGAAAGACCAGATATGGTTTATAATATGCCTAATGGAAGGCAATATTTATCACCTGTGGCATCAGCAGCATTTTTATTCCCTGTCCTTTTATTATGGGTCACTGTGCAATTGGTATATGTTGTCTCATAAGCCATGGAAAACACTCACCATTTCCACAATGCTGTGTGCAGCAGCAGTCTGAGCATGGATCTCTGACCTCTATATCCACTGGCTGATTTTGAGTATCATAGCCATATCAGATACATTTAAACAAAAAACACCAAGGCTGTTCCACTCTATGTAAACTAAAACAATCCACTCTGTGTTTTTTATGTGGAGTGATATCAGATACATTTCTGAAATCATGGAGTATCCACCTGCACTTCTCCCCTAAAGTGGCAATGCCCCTCTCAAAGAAATGTGAATGTCAGATGCCACATTGACTGGAGACACAGCTGGTATCCATGAGAGACTCTCAAGTATACGGTGTCTATCATGTTTCTGTTAGTCTGTGTGCTCTGTGTTCTCCTCTACAGAAGCCTCTGTAATGGTAGATATGGGTCATCCCTGTATCTGTACTGTTGCACAGTGCCACTGTGTCATCAGGTGGTGCCACTTGAATGTCATTATCGTCTTCCATCACTGATTGCCCTGCAGACTCAGTTCTATAGTGTCCTGTTTTGTTGGACTTTCCACAAGAGGAACATGAAAATACATGACACCATTATCAGCTCAAACACACATATTTATATGGCACCATAGCCCCTGAGGCACATATCCTGGTAGTCTTGAAATATTAAAAAACAACAACAAACTTTATTAAATTTTCTTCAAATATTACCACCCTTATTAATGACATTTTGCAATTTTAAAATTCCTAGATACCATTAAACAGTAACCACTAGCAAATGACAAAATAATGAAGTAGTGAAAGAAAAAAAAGAAGTTAAAATATAACTATCTTGAAACAATAACTATATCACACTCAATAATAATCATATTTCAATTTGTCACACAATACTAACACCAAGAAATGTTTTAACCTAACTTTACTAAGTACACTTTATAACATTATATGTAAACATAAATCATGCCTATCTTACATAAACTGCCACATAACTTGGACACCTACTATTTTCAGCTTCAGGTTAAATTAGAGCAACCTATGACTAGGAGTGGAGGCATATAAGGATACTACCCCCCATGAGTTCTAACCTATGACTATGAGTGGAGGCATATAAGGATACTACCCCCCCATGAGTTCTAACCTATGACTAGGAGTGGAGGCATATAAGGATACTACCCCCCCATGAGTTCTAACCTATGACTAGGAGTGGGGGCATATAAGGATACTACCCCCAATGAGTTCTAACCTATGACTAGGAGTGGAGGCATATAAGGATACTACCCCCCATGAGTTCTAACCTATGACTAGGAGTGGAGGCATATAAGGTTACTACCCCCCCCATGAGTTCTAACCTATGACTAGGAGTGGAGGCATATAAGGATACTAACTCCCATGAGTTCTAACCTATGACTAGGAGTAGAGGCATATAAGGATACTACTCCCCCCATGAGTTCTAACTTATGACTAGGAGTGGAGGCATATAAGGATACTAACCCCCATGAGTTCTAACCTATGACTAGGAGTAGAGGCATATAAGGATACTACCCCCCATGAGTTCTAACTTATGGCTAGGAGTGGAGGCATATAAGGATACTAACCCCCATGAGTTCTAACCTATGACTAGGAGTAGAAGCATATAAGGATACTTCCCCCCCATGAGTTCTAAACTATGACTAGGAGTGGAGGCATATAAGGATGCTAACCCCCATGAGTTCTCAACTATGACTAGTAGTAGAGGCATATAAGGATACTACCCCCCATGAGTTCTAACTTATGGCTAGGAGTAGAGGCATATAATATACTACCCCCCATGAGTTCTAACCTATGACTAGGAGTGGAGGCATATAAGGATACTACCCCCCATTAGTTCTAACCTATGAATAGGAGTGTAGGCATATAAGGTTACTACCCCCCCATGAGTTCTAACCTATGACTAGGAGTGGAGGCATATAAGGATACTAATTCCCATGAGTTCTAACCTATGACTAGGAGTGGGGGCATATAAGGATACTAATTCCCATGAGTTCTAACCTATGACTAGGAGTAGAGGCATATAAGGATACTACCCCCCAATGAGTTCTAACCTATGACTAGGAGTAGAGGCATATAAGGATACTAACCCCCATGAGTTCTAACCTATGACTAGGAGTAGAGGCATATAAGGATACTACCCCCCATGAGTTCTAACCTATGACTAGGAGTGGAGGCATATAAGGATACTACCCCCCCCATGAGTTCTAACCTATGACTAGGAGTGGAGGCATATAAGGATACTACCCCCCCCCATGAGTTCTAACCTATGACTAGGAGTGGAGGCATATAAGGATACTAACCCCCATGAGTTCTAACCTATGACTAGGAGTAGAGGCATATAAGGATACTACCCCCCCCATGAGTTCTAACTTATGGCTAGGAGTAGAGGCATATAAGGATACTACCCCCCATGAGTTCTAACTTATGACAAGGAGTTGAGGCATATAAGGATACTACCCCCCATGAGTTCTAACCTATGACTAGGAGTGGAGGCATATAAGGTTACTACCCCCCCATGAGTTCTAACCTATGACTAGGAGTGGAGGCATATAAGGATACTAACCCCCATGAGTTCTAACCTATGACTAGGAGTAGAGGCATATAAGGATACTACCCCCCATGAGTTCTAACTTATGGCTAGGAGTATAGGCATATAAGGATACTACCCCCCATGAGTTCTAACCTATGACTAGGAGTAGAGGCATATAAGGATACTACCCCCCCATGAGTTCTGACCTATGACTAGGAGTAGAGGCATATAAGAATACTAACCCCCATGAGTTCCAGCCTATGACTTTAACCTATGCATCCCAAGAAGGGAGCACTAATGGGTCTTGCCCCTTGCAGGACTAATGGTACTGCCCTCTTACGAGTTGTGTGCTTGGGAGGTTGAGTGAGTTTGTAACTTTTTTTTATTTGTAATGGAGTTGTAGTTCAATAGAACTGTAACTCAATGATGTGATAGACATCCAAGCTAAAATGTAAAGTGCCTAGACACGTTATTTATATGAACCCTTGGCATCACTAAAATCATTAAATCATGTCAGAGTGTATGCTGGTGGTCACCAATGATATTCTAGACAATAGTAGTGGAGCTGATATGCTCTACTTTAGAGACCAATATCCAGTCTGGTGTAGTAGCTCTTTTGCTGACTTTGTCAATTTGTGATGGAAGTATAATAACCTGATTTGATAACTGAGAAGAATTAACCCATTAGATTGTAAAGTGGTAGCTATTCTGTGTTTGATTTCTGCACATATTTCTGAAATGGCATTGTGTAGCTTCAAGTGTATTGTCAGGCTTTGTTGGGAAAGATTATATAGGCCAAGTAACTTAAAGGATTTGTGTGACCTTAGACGGGATGGTTATTATGATTTATTTTAGTCCTAGGCTAATCATTTCTCAGATGAGGTGAAGTTTAGGTAGTCATTTGTCAAGTATAGCTATCCCTTCTTCTCTTTTGTAAAGGAGGGCTGTGGCCTGGCAATGACTTTGATAGGGGAGGGGAATGTAACTTAATTTACTGCAAATGGAGATGGCAGACACGAAAACCATATTATGGCATTTAACTTGTTTCTTACTGCTATGTTTACAAGCTTTTGTAATTCTATCATGCGAATGTTAAATAGAAAATGAAAAATAAATGGACGTCTTGGAACCTAGCTCAGACAGGTAAAATGATACAAGTTTCAGGCACAGACTGAGAGCCTGTGTTACTTGTATAGTAGACATAATGTCAATTGACAAAACTCTCACCTGAATTTGACTTAAATTTCATCAGATTCTTGATTTCCATCACATGAAGGGGAAATTAAACCATGATGCAATTCTATTATTTTGAAATTATTTTCTAATCAACCTCAAATAATCTCTCCTATCAGATCCACTCAAGCCCAAGCACTCCCAAATATATGACTTCCGAAAGCTTTAAATGCCCATATGAGTCACTCCTTGTATAGCTACAGGATGCTGTCTTTCCTCAAAACTTAGTACTGAACAGCCCTCATTAATTTAATAAATCTTCATTGTTCCAATCTATTTTTTGGTTCTTTCAATGGCATGGGTTCTATAAGTTACTGCTGTACTCTAACCTTGGCCTAGTCAAGGACATATAATATGACTTTAGAAAGGATCTATCATTAATTTTTAAAATATTTGCATAACCAATAATCGTGTGTCACTCTCAGCTATGTTTTCAATATTTAGTTTAATATTTTGCCTGTTGCTACAAGGATATCCAAAAACTCTATCAGTGATATCCCAAACCTTTATCAATGACACCCATTCTAAGACCTCATTTTGTCTGGTGTATAGACACTCCAGTGCAAAATGCATATATATTGTTATGTTATTGTTTATAACTATAGTATTTATTGCAACACACTGATTTAAATAAACAAGAGAGGCCTTCAGAGTTTTACAGCTATATTCATTTGTAACACATTTACCAAACTTTAAATAATTTGTATTAAGGCATTTGTGTAGAAAATACCTCACAAGTAAAGACTGAAGAGATCTTCTCTACCTTGAGGAGAACAGATCTTGTAGCACACTTGTCCATTGCTTAATGTTTTACCATAGCAGCAGATTAGACCTTTCCATTCAGTCAGACACTGTTCTATTCAAGAGATAAATTGGGGCAATGAACCCAAACATTTTAATTTACTTGTTAAATTAGAGCAGTCAAATCTGCTAATTGCATAAGGCAGATCTATTTAAATGATTTCCAGCATGATATTACTATCATTAGCTAATATGATGCTGTTATAAAATAGGCTGTTACAAGTCTGCACCGAATGACCTTTTGTATACGGATAATGAAACATATTGTAAATACCTAGTACAGGTGACAATAGGCATCTTTTTCATCCTAAAAGGTTATTAAGGTACATATAGAAAGCCATTTTTATGAGATAGATTGTTTTCAGTCCCTTCCACAATGGCCAATATTGCAACACTTTATAATACATATATATTTTATTCTTTTAAGTTTAGTTACAATGTTTGTTTTTTTTCCTTAAATGCACTCTGGTTAGAGCTTACTTTCATTTAAACTTGGCTTCCTGGTGGCATTTAACCTTAACTACCACAATAACTCTTTGAACTCTATTATCTTCTTGACTGGATACACTGCTTTTTGTTTGTGGTTGTCTGTTAAGCCCAGTAATAAATATGCCTTCATTGCAATGATGCCAGTGAAGGAAAAAAATACTGCTGATGCTTTTGCCACAGTAACTCTTTGAACTTTAGTTTAGACTAGAGCTCAAAGAGTTATTGTGACAGTTAAGGCCAAATGCCACTAATAAGCCAGGTTTAAATGAATTTGTATCTATAGGATGTGTGTTAAAAGTGCACTCTGCAAAGTTATAAAATGGAACAGTTTCATTACATGCCATGACTGTTTTTTGGTACCTTTATTAATATGTATATGTCATATTTAACTTTTTTGTGTTGATGTGGATTTGTATTTGTTTTATTATGTGATAGTCTGTTTGGACTCTGGCCAATAGTTAATTAACAATTTATTGGTTGCTAATATAAATACTTATGAAAATGTTTTTATTTTAGCTCTGATGAAGTCTCAAACCTGTGGATGAAAGTGCACAACTAAAGTGAATTTAAGTATGTTCTTTTATTTGGTATCAATCTTTTTTTCAATTTCTGCATCAGGTATCAATCCTTCTTTTGGATCATAAGATCAGAGGATCATAGAAAGTTACTAGGCTATTGGCCTTGAGGCCCTTACAAGCCTAGCCAAGAATTTAATCCATGTTTCAACAAGTCAGTACCCTATGCCCCTGTCCAGCAAGGACACAGATAGAATCCCAAGGGTGTATTTTCTGTTCCCCATCCAGTTATCCAGGTTGTGGTTAAAATGGGTTAATGAGATTAATGGTTATTTGTCTTATTGGTTGGATATGCTGTTTCTTGTTTGTGGTTTTCTATTAAGCCTAATAATAAATATCTTCATTGCCATGATACTAATGAAGGAAAAACACTGCTGATGCTACCTGAATGGCAGCCTTCCTGGCCAGCATTCAACCTCACCCAGGATAGAGGAACACATGGGCATGGCTGATAGGTGAAGATTCGAGAGTCAACAGGCACAGTGGGAAAAAGAACATAGAAAAAAATCACAAAGCTTCACCATATAGAAAGTGACAATTCAAACTACACACAAAGAGGGACAATGTTTGTATTTTAGAAGCATATCACAAACACCAGATCTCATACCCAGGTTCATCCCATTCTGACAAAGATGCTACATTTAACAAGCAATAGCAGCTTATTAGCAGTGAATATGCCATTTCATAATTTCTCGTCATCTCCTTAGTTTTCTAATTAAGTTATTCCATACTGCCACAGCTATAATAAATCAAAACTATCACAATATGATAACAATGAAAACTATAATAATAAACAGAAGCTTCTACATACTGTGAATCTGAAAAAAAGTCATGGCAGCAGTAAGTAAGAGGATATTAAGGTAGGCAGAATAGATTAGTTTGCATTTTAGACCATTTTATTAACAAAGCATCATAAGAATAAAGACTCCTCTCTGTTCTATCTTGTTTCAACACAATAACCTTGATCCTAATATATGAGGCTCTCCCTGCAGCTTAGGACCTCACCAGGCCTCCAGAGGCATTTTAGCATTTCCTCTCACTGAGCCTATTCTGAAAATGTGTTATTATTATCATCCTTGATTGCTTTAAGAACCAGACCAACAACACTATGGACTGTTACTAACAGAAATCTTTCTTCTACCAAGCCAGTCCATTTGGCTATGAAAGCCCTTACAAAATGTATATATTGCCTTGTATCCATCTCATCTTTAAAGATGACAATCAATCATGTGTTAATACCTGATCCAGTCTTCTAAATTATTTAATTTACCCTTCAGAAGCTCTTTTCTTCTGGGCGGGGGACCATATTCATCATAAGATTTTTTACTCCAGTGAAATTTCCTTAAATAATTTGTATTGTATCCCACAGCTCTATCAGCAACTTGTCTGCTTCTTTCTCTGGAGAGACAATTCTCAAAACAAATTTGTCTAAGTGAGGGTTCAGTTTTTTTTTTTTTATTTTCAATCACTCCCCAAAATTCTAAGCCTCCCATAATTGCAGAACCCCTGCCTGGTGGCTTTACTACCTGCACAAACTTGTCAATTCATTCCACTTGTATGGAAACCAGGCATCCTCAGGCTAGGCAAGAGCCCCTGCTGCTTGTTTGTCCTTGCCAGGTAAGTGCTAATGACCAGTCCTTTCCCCACATTCTCAGCTAGTTAGTAGGGAGCAGGCTAGCCGCAGGTCCTGTGGAATGATCTACTCCTCCACCCCCTTGGCTTCTTTCAGGCCCATAGTGTCTTCCTGGTCAGGAATCACAGACTTTCATACTCCTACAGATATCTCCTTTTTTCCTCAGCACAGTAAGGAAATCCCCGCCCATCACAGTACAATTCAGCATGGCCACATAAAAGTACGAAATATATCCAGTCACTGTTAGGTGTCACCAGTGCCACTCAAAAGTATTGTATATAACCTTTTTCCATCAAGCTTTAACCATTCAATCTCATCCCCCCCTGTCACCACCACCTCTCCCTCAGACATCCATGATAATAACTAAACATGGGTCGTCCAGACTATAGTTAGTGTTTCATCCCTGTATGGCATGGGTCAGAAAAGAGTGGCATTTTAAGTAGCTTATTCCTGACAGGCATTTGTGTTTGACTGCTCTACCTTAGTGATTTATAAATCACTGTGTCCTCTGCCATTTTCGTTTTCTGGAAAACTGGTCATGACACATTTGCAGTTTTTTACATTTTCTTTCTTAACTCTTTGCTTCATATTATTTGGCATTCACTTTATTGTTTGTGTTCCTTTGGAAAAAGTAACATTTAAGTATTGATTCTACTTAGGTTCTCTTTGATGTTCTTTCTTTTCATTTGTGGAAAGAACACATTACAAGTACAGTTATTAGCAGATAATCATATTTATGTTATAAATTAAACAAAGTAATAATAATCTGCAGCATTGCACTATATACTCTCAGTTCTCTTTAATTTTCCATTGCACATTTTATTATCCATTTAACAGTGAAAGTATGCCTGTTTATTCTGCAGTGCTGGATTTATGACTGGTTTGTAGGTAAGGATAATAAATCTCATCAGCAAATTTTCATTATAATAATATCATTTTATTGTGAAATTGTTAGGACTGAAAATCAAAATATGTGCATGATACTTGTCAAGAATAATAATATCTATCAGAATTAGGAGTTAAATTAGTTACAAACTTGCCATTCTTTCAGTAAAAAAAAAATTGGTATAGCTGGTACGCAATAAAGAACATAATATCTGTATTTAATATTAACATTTACAATAGCTACATGTCATTATTAAAAAGTCTTTAAAACTTGTTGAGGACAAAAAGTTTAAGTTATGTTATATGCAACCTGCTATAATCAGTGATGCAATGTTGCTTGCATATGCATTTATTCCACAGTTGATAATAGACAGGATAACTTCAGTGGAATTTAATACTACGACTACTAAGCAACACAGTGAGGAGCGACAGAATAAAGTAACTTCACTGCTGCAGGATGTAGAACAATCGGTCTTGGATGATACATTGTCAGCACTGAATTCAAATGGAACAAAAGAAGAAATACTAAGACGTTACACAGATATAGCAGGTAAAATAATTAAAATTATATATATATATATATATATATATATATATATATATATATATATAAGGATTTTTGTTCAAAATTCATTAACACTCGACTTCTGTTACTCAAAGCACTTCAAATAACTTTCTAATGATGATAACATGAAAAACTGCCATGTTAATTAAAATTTGTGCACATTTTCTATTCTTTTTTTTTTTCTTTCTTACTTTCCGTTTTTAATTTCTTTCTTTTTGTTTGTTTTTTGCAGTTCGTTTTAGCCCCCTGCAGCTGCACATCAGCTGCCCTCATGGTCTGTCCTCATCCACTATGTCAGCCAAGCTCTTCTTGCTGCCCACCCTCAGACTTACTCTGAAACATGCCATGATCCATGATGATGAGGAAATAAACATGTGAGGCAGTACCAAACTGCTGCTGAAAAGTTTTTTTTTTTTTTTTTACACTCCCAACTCTTACCTTTGCATTCATATGTGACATCCCAGGGCTTGGCATGCAAAGGCCTCTGAGGTAGTTCTCCAACCTCCATGCAACATAGCCTGAGCCCTGCCCCCACAGCCAGTGCCTTCTCCATCTTCCACTGGGGATAGACTACAATGCAGCTTCTGAGTGCATGCACCCTCACTGCCCCTAAGTTGGGTATGCAAATCCACCCTACATGTGCTGTCAGACACCTAAATAGCTACTATAACTCAGGTCACGTGGCTAATAGAGAAGACTTAATCCCTCTACAACACTAGCACTGGCTATGTGTGCTTTTAAAATAGACACTAATTAAGATAGCCATGTTACAACTGTATTTGTATTAAACCAGATTACTTGATAAGTGCATGTGGCATTCTTACAGTTTTTCAAAGTGAACCTTGATAACAACTTCCTATTAAAATCTGGGTCTATATTATGTGACTGAAGAGTCTACTCTTCGAACAAATAATAATCGACAAAAACACAGCGAATGCTGTAAACCGTGAACGGCCACGTCAATGAATCTTTTCCTTGGGGAAAAAATTCAGTTGGCCGTTACTGAAAATTGCCCTTTTCTTCAATGTAGAACAATCTCAGAGTTGGTATATTTAGTTAGTAGGGTGTGAGGGGCACCCCCCTCCACTTCGAGGGGCATGGGGGGCAAATTACCCCAGTTGATTAGTGTTTTAAAGTTTTTTTTTTTTTTACAGCCACATGAATTTTTTCCCTCAAGGAAAAAATTCACAGACCTGGCCATTCATGGTTTACAGTGTTCACTGTGTATTTGTCGATTATTATGTGTTCGAAGAGTAGACTCTTCGATCACATAATATAGACCCTTAAAATCCTATTAAAACAGAAAAGCAAAGGACCAAGATTCATAGAGTGTTAGAGCAGTTCTCACTGCACTATATCCCAAGAAGTGGCTGAGTGCAGGTTGTGAGTAATACAAAGACACAGGTCTCATAACTCTGCAATGGTGGTAATATTATAGCATGCAGTGTATGCAAATGTGCATAAAATGACATCGAAATGATTCATATAAAATATGGATATTCAGGAACTCAGAATGGTGAGTTGGTGCATGTGGAACATGTTGTTTAGGCCTTGTATCCTTTTAGTAAGGTATTTGTGTCTTCGAATCATTTCGTGTGCACAATGTGCTGCCCATACATATCAATGTGAGAAGTACATGTGCCATTTAGCATGTAGCAGGTGACCAATATGTTTGTGCATGTGGCACATATATACATATGTAGTGCCACAGAACAGCACTATGTTAAACAACACAATCGTGCATTTATGTACCCTGGGCTACCATATTATGCTTGAGTTGACTAAGTGGATGGAAATCTTTTTGGGCACCACATTGTGGATCATTTAATATATATATAAATATATATATATATATATATATATATATATATATATATATATATATATATATATATATATATATATATATATATATATATATATACACACACACACACACACACACACACATATATATATATATATATATATATATGTAGATATAGATATTTTTTTATGATGTAGTGATGATTAGGATATCACCCACATAAAATAAATGGAGATGTTTATGGAGTGAAGCTGGCAAATTATTGATGAATATAGAGTAGAGTAATTTTCTCAGCATAGATAACTGAGGAATGTGACATGAAAAGTACTAGAACCTAAATTAATGTTAATGGAAAATGACCTGAAAGCAACTATTATGTGTGCAACTGAAGAACCATTTAACCACTCCCTCTGAGAGGATGTGGTATTTTACTAATGTTTTATGGTCTGTAAGTAAGGAAACCAGTTAATATGTCCTGCTCTATGTTGCAATAAACATTTCTGGAGAACATGCACAAGGAAACTAATACACAGTATTTAGCCCAGAATCCATTTTTGGTGAGGAGAAAGGATATCATAAATGTTAGTGTACAGAAATATTTATTTATGCAGTATCTTTTTAAATGTTTTACTCATGGGATATGTGTTTTCACTGGTTCTAAAATCTGATACTGGGGATGAAGAAAAATAATGGTAAGGCTAAACATTAACCAAAGGCATTTGTGAAGCTATGAAGGCTTAGGACAGAGGTATAGTAAGTGCTTCGGATATAATAGTGCTGATTAGCTTAATAATCCTGGGATATGGTTTATTCAAGACAGGGATATATGTTAGCTAATTTTTCAAAGATGCTTAGGATTCCTTTTGGACATACTGAATTAAAGTAGAATGAGGGAAGTTAAGTAGTTGGAAGCCTGCTGAAGTGGGTCTGGTTTGGTTGCTATAAGATCTTCAGTTTTGTTAAGGGTTTTCTGGTTCACAATCCACTTGGTTTTTGTATTTTAGGTTATATTACCAGCTGTTCTTCATGGTTTGCAAAAAAAGTGTTTAAATATGATATATATATATATATATATATATATATATATATACATACATATATACACTGTATATGTATATATATATATATATATATATATATCTATATATATCTATATAGGTTTACTTCTAATCAATGAAAACTAATTTTTTCAAAGATTAAAAAGCAAACACCCACTTACACAAAAGTGTACTTAACTGAAAGTGCACTTTCACAAAAATCAGTTAACCGAATCGCGGTGCAGCAGGATAAGGAAATATATCCTTTTCCCCACTATTAATTTAGATACCAGGTTTAAGTATATACGGTTGTTGCTGGGCATTTTTTCACCTTTTGAAAATGATCTGGTTGAAAAAATAAAGAAAATGCTCAATGAAATAGAAAAGAACTTGGATAAGGATGTGTATTTTGCAAGGCTAGAAACTCTGCTTCATCCCCTCAATAGTTATGATGAAAAACCTCAGTGTATTAAAACATGGAAGTTAAAAAGAGGCTATACTGATTTTTCTAAGGGTAATGTCTTTGTTTGGCCTAGATTTAACCCTGGTACTAAAAACATGAATGAAAATGCAAATTGAAGTTGAACATTCAGAGGAAAGGAATGAAAGGACCTAGTACTTCTGGTTTGGCGGTAACAGTCTGAGAACCACCAGCGTTTTCTAACAAAACAGTGGTGAATAAAAATGAGTTACAAAATGAAAATTTGTGTAAAAAATTACTGTATACTGCAGTTCCAATGTGATGCAGTCATAGTGATGCCTTTGACTGATTTGGGTTTTCCTACCCTTCCAGTCCCCATGAGGATGAAAAACACACAATGGAAATAAAGATCACCCAGAAGAGGCAGGAAAATAAGAAAACCGATGAGATACACGGTATTGCAGTTCTTACTGATGAAAGTATTGTTTACAATCTTTCTAAATATGTTTTATCACACTCTGAGCTTACTCTGCTGAACAGAGGTATGTCTTTTATACCAGCATAAAGTGCCAGAACACATTGTTTTTTCTGACTTACATTTATTTGGAAGAAAAGTTCTCCTTAAATTACCGTTTGGCCAACAGGACAATGATAGTACAGAGAGGGTCTACATTAAAAGACCAAAAAGGTGTTTCAGCGAACACCTCTTGGTTGACATGTAATGAGCGAATGCACTAAAGTGTGAATGCTTAAAACAGCGATTTCTTTCCCTGGGAAAGAAATTGCTAGTACAAACACACACACACACACACACACACACACACACACACACACACACACACACTTTCAAACATTACAATGTGGAAGGCTTCACCCCCTCACCCCCCAATGTCAGGGTCTGTGCCCCCCACCCCCCCTAACTAAATATACTAACTCCAAGATCACACTACAGTGAGGAAAGGGGCAAACACATGGGGATGGCCAAGCGATTTCTTTCCCAGGGAAAGAAGTCACTGTTTTGAGCATTCGCACTTTAGTGCGTTTGCTCATTACGTGTCAGCCAAGAGGTGTTCGCTAAAACACCTCTTCGGTCTTTTGATATAGACCCGTACTGAGATACCCTTGAAGAAACCAAGTACATTTATACTACCTCCACATCCTGTTATGGATACTTTTTTTTTAATTTTTGCACAATGGAAATTTCTGATATGTTAGCTACAAAAAAGACATGGTTATAATTTAACTGAGTGTGAACTGAAAGCTGTTAACAATTGAATAACAACTTTGATGTTACTATCAGACCAGCTGGTAAGGGGGGTGGAATTATAATACTTGATAGAGGAGATATGTTGAAAATGCTTAGAGAAAATGTTACTTATCAGAATATAACATGCAACCAAGTGAGTGATTTCATTGCACATGTAAAACATACTTTAGATGATTTACTGCAATCTGTTATAAGTGAAGACATATATAGGTTTGTGATAGTTGAACAACCTGTTATACCTATATTGTAAGGTTTAGCTAAGATTCATAAGAATCTCCTCAACCCCCCTATAGACCAACAGTATCTGGCAGATGTTGGGTTATTGAGTTCCTCTCCATATGGGTGGAGAAGATACTTAAAATAATGTGATCTTATGCACCAGCAGTGATAAATGACACTTCCTGTTTCTTATGATCTCTGAGTGACTCTTATGACTCTATAACTGGTTATGAAACTTACATATTTGTGACTTTAGATGTAAATAATTTATTTACTGTAATTCTGAATTATTATGGAATCACAGCTGTTAAAGCTTTTATTCTAACTCATGCAACATTTGATGAAAAGGAAGTTACACAGATATGTGTTTTTCTTGAATTGATCTTGGGCAATAATTTATTCATGTTTTATGATCAATATTATTGGCAGAGAGATGGTGTAGCCATGGTTACCCCCTGTAACAACACCTATGCCAACTTGGTGTTGGCAAAGTGTGAGGCTACCCATGTTCTATCTAGTAGTTGTCCATGTGAGGCAAGTATGAAAATATACCATCATTTTGTGGATGACATATTTATTTTATGGAGTGGTACAACTGAAGAATTATTGTTGTTTGTTAGATACTTGGAAAACACAACAGATTTCTTACATTTTACTGTGAGCTATTCTGCTGAATCAATAGATTTTTTAGATGTGAAGATTTACAACGATTTGACTGGCAAACTACAAACCAGAGTGTATAAGAAAAGTTGTTGGAGAATCAATATGTTAATGTATGACAGTATGCACCCAAGGCACACTTTTAATAATATAATGAGTGGGCAGGGGCTACAGATTTCTAGACTATGCACTGAAGATAGTACATATGACAGTGAGTTAGATAACATGCAGTATATGTTTGCTAGTCGTGGCTATCCAACACAAAGAGTTAAGAGAATAGTTAGGACAAAAAATTGGAGAAGGAATAGAGGCAAGCCATGGTTTGAATGTAATATAGGCAATTCTGAGAATGGGACTATTGGTAATGAACAGAAGCTAAAAAATAACCCATTTGTGAGAATAAATTTACACTATAATAGTGATATAGATGCCATATTCCATGTGATAAAAAAGAGCAGGAAGATTTTACATACTGATGACAAGCTGAAAGCACTACTAGGTCCCCACCTGAGATTTACTTATACTAAAAGCCAAAATCTGAAGCAGATTTTATGTAAGAATATACTTTCCAACAAGTCCACAACACATAGGAAGAAGTTGGGAACTTTTAAATGTAAGAAATGCAAGGCATGTCAGTATATTAAAGAAAATAACATATTTGTACACCCTGTATGAGGTAGGGAGTATATATCTAGACTATATGCAGACTGTAGAACTAAAAATGTGGTGTATTTAGCTGAGTGCATGTCATGCTAAGCATTCTATGTTGGGAAGACTAATAGAAAGTTAAAACAATGCATATTGCAACATATGAGTGACATCAAATTATGGTTGACAAGTAAT
The DNA here is from genome assembly GCF_019279795.1 of Protopterus annectens. NCBI lineage: Eukaryota > Metazoa > Chordata > Ceratodontiformes > Protopteridae > Protopterus > Protopterus annectens. The sequence goes on from NC_056743.1 coordinate 1,468,806,325, forward strand.
GCTGTATATCAACATATTGAAATAAATAAAGAGCATATATTTCACTTTATGGTGTTAAACATTCAACAAGTGAGTATGAGGGAGGGTGACATTGTACATAGCACTGAATTAGCTGAGTTAAGATGGATAGCTGAATTGCAAGCTAACCATACACCTGGGTTAAATGCTTGCATGCTTTTAAAACCCTTATTGAAGGGGCGTAGGTTCTGCTATTGGTTCTAATTGGTTACTATTTGTTTAAATATGGTGGATTTTAACTGTTTTTTTAGATCTGATGAAGAGCTAATGCTCGAAAGCACTTATCTGTGTGCTAAATAAAGTTTTAACTGGTCTTGGTGGCTCCAGTGGGTTTTCTTTTTATCCTGTATGGTATACTTTTTACCACTGTGGACCTTTACTTCTTCCTTGGCTGCCTTGGATTTTTATTCCTTTTTTTAATAATAATCATCACTGGACTCTTAAGTGATGGCATTTTATCTATTCCAAATGCCATCCACCCAATCAGGCTTCAGACTCATGGGTAAACAGCTCTGGGTGTGGCAGAATGGAATTACATGTAGCAGTAACATACCCAGGGTTGGGCGAGTGGGGCAACTGCCCCAAGTGCAGATGTAAACAGCCAATCCCAAGTTTTTTTAACGCAGCGCAGGCTTTTAAAAGTTGGTATTGCATTTGCAGTTAAACATGAGCACTTTAGTGCTCCATGCAAGTGGGGTATAAACTGTAGCAACTGTTTCTTACAGTTTAAAATATATTTTTTTAATAAACTAAAATATGAGCACTATAGTGTTTTGTGCAGGCAGGTTCATTACAGTTTAAAAGAAGATCTTTTTTTTTAAATAAACTAAAATATGAGTTCCATAATACTCCATACAGACAGAGTATAAACTGTAGCAACTGTTTGCTACATTTGTAGCAAGCAGTTTGCCACAGTTCAAAGGGCATTTTGTGTTGAAGGAGGATCGAGGCACAGAAATGGGACCTACATGGCTGGGGTGGGGGGTAAACATATCATACAGCTTGTTACCTGGTTGATGCACTAGTAGTTTTTTTTTTTCTTTTAATAATCATCAATGGAAGAGTGTGCAGGAAGTGAATAGCATTGCAATAAGCTGATCACTACAATAGTTAACACCTCTGACTGTGTGCAGAATGGAATCTGGCACCTCAGTCAGGTGGCCAGATTACCAGCTTTTAAAAGCTGGTATTGCATTTGTGGTTAAACTTGAGAGATGTAATACTCTGTATGTGTTATAAACTGTAGCAGCTGTTTTCTACATTTCTACATTTGTAGCAAGCAGTTTGCTACAGTTTAAAAGAAGATTTTTTTTTCTTTTATAAACTTAGACATGAGCACCATAGTGTTCCATACAGGCAAGGCATAAACTGTGGCAACTGTTTGCTACATTTGTAGTAAGCTGTTTGCTATAGCTTAAAAGAAGATTTGTTATGAACTAAAATATGAACGCCCTGCTCAGGCAGGGATAAACTGTAGTAACTTTTTACTACATTTGTAGCAAGCAGGTTGCTACCTTTTCATAGGTTCATAGGTTCATAGGTTCATAGGTTTATACTAGGCTAACTGCCCTAGGGCATTTATAAGCCTAGCCCAAAGTTATGTGGCTTACGCCGCCCCTTATGTTAGAAATAATGTGCCCATTAGTTTGTTGTGCCTCTGTCCAGTAGTGACACAGAGATGATTCCCGGGGTAAACCTACGATCTCCCATCCACCGGTCAAGATTTCTCTTGAACAGAGCCAGCGAGGTGCTCTGCCTCACATGGACCGGGATTTTATTCCACAGCATGGGGAGTCTCTGGGTGATAAATCTATCCCTCCAGCACGTCCTATTTATATCCATGCTAAGGTTTAAGTCTCTTGCTCTAGTGGTTTTGGTGGATTTGGATTTTTTGAGGTGGAGCATGTCCATTAATTCCGGGTTGGTCATGGCCTTGTATGTCAGGCACAGGTCACCTCTGAGCAGACGGTATGCAACTGAATAGAGTTGGAGTTTCTTCAGTCTGGCAGCATATGACAGGTTTTGGAGTCCCTTTATCCTTTTGGTGAGGAACTTTTGGGGTCTCTCCAATTGCTGCAGGTGTCGGGTGAGATACATCCCGAATGAGGCATTGTACTCGATCATTGGTCTGATAAGTGAAAAGTACAGGGGAACAATGACCTCACTTGATCTGGATGTGAATCCCTTCATGATCAGGTGGGCAATGTAGAAGGTCTTTCGAACCACTTTAGCAACGTGAGCGTCAAACGAGAGGGCACTGTCAACCTGGGTCCCCAGGTCCCTGATAACCTCTTCTGTGCTTAGTGGGTTGCCACCTATATGGTAGCTTGGGGTTACCTTGTTTTTCCCGAAGGGTATGACTATACACTTTTTTGCGTTTAACTTCAGGCCATGGCTCTGGCACCAGCTATCAGTTTCCGTGAGACCCCTCTGAAGGATGTCTGTGTCCGATGTACTATCCACTATGGCACCCAGTTTGCAGTCATCCACAAACTTTGTCAGCCATAGTCCTCCTATGTTTGCCTGTACTTCTGAGAAGTAGATGCCGAACAATAGGGGGCCAAGGACTGAGCCCTGTGGGACTCCACTTGTAACTGGCTTGGAGTCTGACATAGCTCCAGCAACTCTAACCCTGTGGGTTCTGTCCTTTAGCCAGTTTGCAACCCATCTTGTGACATATGGGTTTACATTTAAGCTGGTAAGTTTCTCTATAATACCCGAGTGGGGTATTGTGTCGAAAGCTTTTGCAAGGTCAAGGTAGGCTGTATGGACTGCCTTTCCCTCATCAATGGCCTTAGTGACTGTTTCAAAGAAGTCGACCAAGTTCAAAAGGCAAGATCTGCCCTTGACAAAGCCAAACTGGGTTGGGTCCAAGGTCTGCAAGTCCCCTATGTCCTTGTTTATGAGTTCCATTATGATCCTCTCCATAGCTTTGCAGACCAGGCTTGTTAAGCTTATGGGGTGGTAATTACCAGGGTCCGTGAGGCACCGCCTTTGTGGAGTGGGACCACAGTTGCCGTACGCCACTCCTTGGGCACATATCCTGTGGTGAGGCTAAGATTAAACAGCTGCCTTATGTGCGGGTTTAGTTCTTCATTGAGTTCATGTAGCACACAGCCGGGGACCCCATCCGGTCCCATTGATGCTGTGTTTTTAGCTTTAGAGAGCAGCTTTCACCTGCGCATTTGAGATGTCTGGGAGGCTACTCTCAGTTGGGATAGTTATCTCTCCTTTTGGGGGGGGGGTGAAGTTTGCGCTGAACCTGTCTGCCAGTATGTTGGCAATGTCTGTGGGTTCAGTGATTTTTGTATCATTTTGGACTAATTCTGAGCATATCTGGGAGTTTCCACCCAGGTTTCTGACATAGCTGAAGAAGGCCTTATGATTGTCTTTTGAATCTATGGCAATTTTTCTCTCAAAGTTGGCCTTGGATGATTTTATGAGGGATCGTAGTTTCTTGCTAGTGCTGATCAAAGATGCTTTCCCTTTTTGGGATTTTGCTCTATCATGTAATAGCTTTCTCCTCTTATTGTAAAGTTTGTTTATGGCTGGGGTCCACCAGACTGGACGTTTGCCCTTGGTGGAAAGAGTCTTGGTTTTATTTGGGATTGCCTGATCCATGCAGCCCTGAAGGTGTTCATAGAAGGCATTTGTAAGGGCTTCCACAGCTTGGGTTGTGGTTTCCATTGGCTTGGGGGCCTTGAAGGATACCACACCTGTCGTGAGTAGTGTGAAGTTTGCTTTAGAGAAGTTCTTCACTGTGGTCTTTTTTGTTTGGGGTGGGGGCGGGATGTGGATTTCTAGTGAGATTAGTTTATGATCCGATCTCACCAATGAGGGATATACTTCCGGTGTGGAGCATTTTGTCCCCATGTTCATGATGATGAGATCTAGTATATTTTCTCCTCTTGTGGGGATGGTGACTAGTTGTTCCATGGCATTTGAATTTATGAACTCCAGGAACCTTTGGGCTAGAACGTTTGGGCTTGAGTAATGTTCCCAGTCTATATTCGGGTAGTTGAAGTCACCCAATATGATGGTGTTTGGTGATACATTTATACCCTCCAGTGTCTTCAGGAAGGCTGTGTGGGTTTCCTGAGTTTGAGAGGGTGGCCTGTAGCATGCTACAAATTGTAGAGCAGTTTTGCCTATGGTTAATTGCACCTGAATGGTTTCCGATGCTTCGTGCGTAGCCACCAACCTGGAGGTGTGGGTATCCTTGATGAATATGGATACACCCCCTCCTTTTGTGGTGTGGTCCAGGTTTTGGGGCCGGAACGCATGATATGAGATGAAACCTGATAGTGCCGGGGTGCTCTCAGGAACCTTGAAACAGGTTTCAGTCACAGCACAGACATCGATGTTCTCCATACTGAGAAGGGCCTCGAGTGCGTGCATTTTGAGATTTAGACTTCTGGCATTGAGCAGCATTACCCTTAGTTTCTTCACATTTTTGTTTTCTAGGGTGGTAGGTTTAGAATTTGAGCCTTGCCTAAAAAAGGCACTATGGGGGTGGCAAGAGCCTTAGCCAATATCCGGGATCCCAGGGGTGACAGGTGCAGGCCATCCCTTGCGAAGCAGCGTGGCTTGTCGAGCATGTCATCCCAGGCAGACAGGCACTGGATCCCCTTTGAATGACACCAGAAATTAAGCCAATTGTTAAAGCTGATCATCTTGTCACTATATTGTGGCATCATTCTTGGTGAAGGAAGGATACTGCTCAGGGTCAGGGTCATACCTGCCTGGGCTACATAATCAGAGAGATCCTCTATGTCTCTTTTCATGTAGTCCAGGGAGGTACGTCTCAGGTCGTTCACACCAGCATGGACAATGACTGTGTCATACTTGTACTTGCCGTGGAGTGACCTGAGTGCTTGTGTTATGTGGCGGATTCTAGCGCCTGATAGGCAGCTTACCGTGACCTTCTCCTTGTTCAGCCTGGTGAGTGGGACGTCAGTGTGTCTGACTATGGAGTCACCTATGACAAGTATGTCTGGTGTTGTATTTGGCCTTAAGGGCAGTGACTGCTTTGCACACTGATTTTGCTGTTTATGTGTTGTTTGTGTGGTGTATTGAGTTTGCAGTTGCTTGGGTGTCTGCTTTGGAGGCCTCTGCTGTTTAGGTAAATTTTTACTCAGAGCCTCCGAGTATGTCTTAGTGTGTTTATGTGTTTGATTCAGTGGTGTAGTTGAGTTATGTGAGACTGGTATTGTGGTGTGTGTTGTTGCCTTCTCCTCCTGCCTGGTCTTGCCAGTCCTGAGCTGAGAGAGCACAGCCTCCAGTTTGGCTAAATAGCTGCATCTCTCGCAAGTGTTAGTGTTACGTGGGAGGAGGAGAGGGTTGTCCGTGTACATGAGGCAATTGTAACATTGTCTCAGAATTCCCAGATTCACCAACTGGGCAGGAGAGGATGCCAGCATCTGACCCTTCGACATGCTAGAAAGATTTATGAGTTAGTATGAGACAGAAAAGTAGTGGGCTTAGCAGGGAAGAGGGCACTCCTGGGGGGGTTTGCTAGTGAGAGATTTGTATAATATAGGAGTGCTTGACCTGCAAAGAGAATGCTTATAAGACAAGGGATATGCTTATAAGACAAGTGCTGAGCTTTTTGAGAAGAAAAAGCTATTTGGAACAAGTGCTGCACTTTTTAGTGAAGGTGTAAACTGTTTAGGTTCCTAACAGAGCAGTTCTAATGGAAAAATTGAAGAACAGACTTTCTGTAGCCAGAAAGAGTTTAACCTTTTTTAAAGTAAAATTTATTAAAGGAGGGTCAGGGTCATGGCACAAAAATGGGACCTGAATGGCTGGGGGCAGGAAGGAAAGAGGGAGGGGCTGTATGTCATGCATCTTGCCTCCTGGTTGGCATGCTAGTAGAAGGAACATCCATTTTTTTTCTTCAAAGGAAAAAGGGGAGAGGTATGGATATGACTATTAAAGTCATCTAAGGAGGTGTTGTGTTAGTTCATGGTACCAGCAGAGAGCATTGGTTGAGCCAACGATGCTTCTGCAGGTAAGTAAGCAGGCAGTGATTATCAATTTATCCAAACTTTTCTGTAGTAATAGGTCATTTATATGGGTTCCTATTGTATTGTCAACAGCTTAGGTTGCCGAATGCTTATACATCAACACCTAATCATCGAAAGCTTACAATAGCAAATGGCCACTTTATCAAATTTTTCCTCGGGAATGAATTTGCGGGGCTGTTATTGGGAATTTGCCCTTTCCCCAATGTAGAGTGATCTTGGAGTTGATATATTTAGTTAGCGGGGTGTGGGGGGCACAGCCCCCCACATTGGGATGTGTGTTTGGGGTGAAGCCCCCCACATTTAGCTGTGTTTGTTTATTTTGTTTACAGATGGCCACTCAAATTCTTTCCCCAAGGAAGGAATCCGATTATGTGGCCATTCGCAATTGTAAGCTTTTAACAATTAGGTATCGACGATTTTGGATTCGACAACCTAAGCTGTCGATGTTATGATATAGACACATTTATATAACTGAGATATTTATCAAGTCACATGTCCTCTCTTGCACTAAAATCAGAAAAAAAAGTCCCAAATACTTTTCATTGTTTAACATGACACAAATAACAAGACATCTGCATGAAGTCTAAACCAATACATTTGTTAAAATAACTACAATTAACTAAACACATAAAGAGGGATATAATAACAGATTAATATGGCAAAGAACTGTAACAATGAGAAGACAAAAGTTCCTCCAACTTATTGTATGAACAATAACACAATGCTTCAAAAATCAAAAGGGAATAGCCTAACTACTATCCAATGTATTGTTATATTCCAGCCCCAATTATCCATTCTTGCAGTGTTAATAAGCAGGTAAAATTTACTCAGAGCTAATTTGTTTGGAACATCTCCTTGGTTATAAGCATAAGAATGTCTAGATTTTCACTTTGTATAGAAGGGTGTGTCCTGGATAAATAGCATATCTAATTCTTATAATCAGTTCTCAGTATGTTTGCATACTTTTTGAAAAATTACAACAAACCCACCTTGGATTAATTCTATAAATGGTTGTTTCTACAAGGAGGCTTTGTACAAACAACATATGATACATCTGCAAAACTTATTTAAAAACACCAGCCCTACTCCTCCAGAAGCTCATTACAGATTGAATATCTGGGTCTCAGAGCTATCCACACCAAAATATATGACCCTTCTCAGCAGCTAATATGATCACATTGGATTACCTTTTTTCTTATCAGTGACCCATATAATAAAACAAAATTGATGAGATAATAATATGTTTTAGATGCTACAATGACCTTATTTGTTGAAAACAAAATGACTGGAGAGCCAGGGCCATCAAATCATGAAATATGCTCTTGCAACGTGCGTTTAACTTACTTTAGATGAGGGGGTAAGAATCCTATGACAGTCTCTAGCACTCATACCCATATTGCCACCCCCTTAATGGCCCCAATTGCTTGGATAAATTTGCGGACAAGGGAGACCTTGAATAGTGAATAATGGGAAGTATGTTAGGGCATGTCACAGTTGAAAATATCTCCACTTGTCCTTACATGGAATATCAAATTGCTGTCTAAAAAAATCAAAAGAAGCCAGACAATGCACTCTCTTAACCTTTTGCAATGGTGTTATGTCCACAGGATGCATTTCTTCATCTAGTCTGGCCACTAAAACATAGTCTGATCAATTGTTAACTTCAGGTGTCTCCACAGTGGCAAATGTTCCTCCCCAAAATTATCTTTGGGGCAGGCATTGTAAATCTTTTTCAGGACTTTGAAAGTGATTCTTAAGGTAAACCAACCCCTAATATATCAGGGTAAAGATTACTTATACCACCAAATAGTCTTTTGGATCATGAATTATAGAATGATGCTTCTATATGCATCTCCACTGGAACAGGGCCTAGGACTCAAAAAGCAGAATGCTTTATGTCAAATATCTCAGACATTCTCCGCAGGCCCAGGAGACCCATCCCACCCAACCTCCTGGGAGGTGTTTCACCACCTAACCCATAAGTCTTTTCCTGCCTTCCTCTGCAAATAATTTGATAAGCCCATTGATCCTTACTAGCCATTTGCTGTACAGCAGTGTAGGGCTGTAGTAGAACTAGGGTAGAAGAACATTTTAACTGTTGACATTTTTCCCTGCCAGCTTAGGTGCAGCATCCTTCATATATAGACCTGCTTGAGTAGTTCCTCCCATAACAGCTGGAGGTTCAGTTGCAACATTCACAAAGGGTCAGCATGGGTCTGATACCTTAAGTAGCATGATCACCTTGACCATCCATAATCTGGGGACCATTGATTCAGCCTCATTTCTTCATCTTATGGTTGGCTGGGTAAACTACAGATTTTTTCTTATTTACTCTAAAGCCATAGTGCTCAGTAAAAGCATATAATAAGTTTTCTAAAAGTGGCATGTTATTCATTGGATCCTAAGTTAGGAAAGGCCACTCACCAGTGAACAGTAACCTACTATTTTTCCTGCCCCACTTATCATCACTGTGCTAGTGTCTGCCACGGGTTTTGGCGTGTAGCTCACAAGACATTTCCCTGCAAGCTACATCTCTGAAACCAAATGGCTGCAGCAGCACTTTGCTGTAAAGCAGTACGACTAAAAAGCATAGCTGCTGCAGCTGTACACTATGAACAGAAATGTTTTAAATTGTGGTGATCCTTACAGTCAGCTGCCCGGCTGTACTCTAGCAGAGACAGCCACGGTAGATGTGTAACACATTCCTTATTCTCATTCAAGGAATGCATTTATTTCATTATTTATTTATTTTATTGTCAGACGTCTGAAAATAAAATAAATAAATAATATAATAAATGCATTCCTTGAATGAGAATAAGGAATGTGTTACACATCTAGTGCAGCTGTCTCTGCTAGAATACAGCCGGGCAGCTGCCTGTAAGGATCACCACAATTTAAAACATTTTTGTTCATAGTGTACGGCTGCAGTGGCTATGCTTTTCAGCTCTATGGCAAATTGCTGCTGCAGCCATTTGTTTTCAGCGATGTAGCTTGAAGGAAAATGTCTTGTGACCTACACTCTGGAACCTGTCTGCCACCTACAAATTTGGTGCACAAGTGGTTCAACTGCCAGGATAAATAGGATCAGTGGCAGTGGCCAGCCTGGCCTTTTGACGTTTTCCAGCACAACTGGAACAGCTACATAATTCCCTGTCAAAAGCCTAGCAAAGGCTGATGATGCAGCATCTTTATGGTCATATAGGGTCTAGAGAAGACAAACATTGGTAACACTAACCAGATACACTCCCCTTTTACTGAGCAAAAAGCTTTTTCTGTAATCAGTAAAGACTGGATGCACACATTTTTACAAAGCTTGCAGGTACAACAATAATGCATGCACACAGTCTGCTCTAGAGTGGCCCATGACAGAGCTGCTTGCAGCAGATAAATTGATCCAGTAACTGCTTCCATTATTCTAGTTGTTAGAATTTTGGCATAGACCTTCACCCCTGCATTGATTAATGAAATGAGCTTATAATCACCTATTATCAGTGGGTTCTTGCAGTTTCTATGAGTACCAATATCCTGAATTCTCTTGGTGAAAGAGGGAGTAACCCTGTAATTTGGGCTTGATTTAACAGTACCATTAAACTAGGGATTAGTGAGTACTTCAATAGCTTATACATCTCCAAGTTTATACCACCAGGCAAGTGGCCTTCATAGTCACAGTACCATCTATGCCAGCACAATCTTTAATGGGAGCGACTCTAGCAATCAGCCTTGCCACCATATTTGATGGGACAGATGGTAACCTCAAAGTCCCTATTTAAAAAATTCTCATCTTGTTTCTATAGGTATGGAGCTAACTGGATTGACTGAGATGCAATTCTTAACTTCCTACCTGTTATATTAATAGTCATGGCATCACTGAGCATTAAGGGATCAACATACTTCCCTTTTGCTGTACGAATTCCATATTGCTCTGTTTCACCTTGAAGTCAGACTCCCAGAAGGTCTGAGAAAGGGTACACAACTGTCCTGATGTCCACAATGACACTAGTTAAGTTAGGCAGGATAAGGAGATAGTCAATTCTGAGGCTCACATTTGAGGCTGGTGCTGAGTAGCTATTGACTTTTTTGACTTTATTGACTATTGTTCTTGTTGAGCTACCCTCAAAGTATTAGCAAGACAAATGTTCTATCATTATGGCTTCTATCAAGGTCTATACTTTCAAATATCTCTCCAAGTGCTGGGTAGAGCTGTCCAACAGAAAATCCAATACTACATTAAAATTCCCCATTAGTACATGGGATGATTTCCTGTACTACATTCCCTCAAGGCTTGCAAGAAGTCAACAAAGAAAGATGAGTTGTTTGTGTTTGGTTGTGTTATAAAGTACAGAAACAAAGCTTACTTTGTAGTATGCAGACCACTGCTAAGGTTGAGTAGCCATCCTTGTAACTCTCTTTGACTAAAACTTCCCATTGCAATGGTTTCCTGGCAAATATGCCCACTCCTTTTTTAAGGAGGTTTTGCTAGGCTTATAGGCTTATCACTGTTGGTGCCACAAGGAAGGATGACAAATACATTTATGTCTTCTTGTTATTTTCACATTCTGTATAAACAAAATATCCATTGCTAATGCATTCCTCTAGTATTTACTGTCACAGTACTTACATTTGGCATCATTTATTAACACAAATTATTGACTTAATGTCTAAGTATAAAATACTAATGCTTGTACGTAATGCTAGTAATAAGACAACAGTCTGAAAGGGATGTGTCTTAACCAGTCAAGTTTAGTCAGATTCTGATGGGTTCTATGCACTCTTTCCACTGTGAACCCTTGTAGAAAAACACTGAGGGATTCTCTTAGAAGTATTCTCTTGCATCCTTTCCTTTCAGACATTTGTGTAGCTACAGTAACCTCAAATTATTATGGCTGACCATGTTCTCCAAGTTAACTAGCTTTAGTTTTAAACTCAGGATTTCTCTTTCTTTGGGGAGACCTTACTTTGCTTGTATTTGATAAAGGAAGTCTGAAGGGTAGTGGTGGAATGAAGACAATCAGTTTTGGCTACTAGGGTCACAATATCTTCAGAATGATTAGCTGGCATAGGTTTGATTCAGCAGTAACTGACAACACTTAAGCAAGTATGTTTGCCAGTTCATCAAACTTACTCTGCATGTTTTCCAGGGTCTAGGTAGGGCCATTGCTGCAAATAGCTCATGACTGACTATTCTAATTTCATGAACTATTTCTGTACAAACCAAAGGATCTCAATGTTTTAAATGAAAACATTATCCAAGGGATGGTAAGGAGGTTGAAAAATATTTGTTTTCTTTAACCTAGAGTCGGGACTTCAGTTAAAGTTCTGCCACTACGTGCCTGCCAAACTCACTGCTGACCCCTCTAAAATGACTTCCCAGGTATTGAGAGGACTCTGCAAAGAGCCATGTACAATGCTATTGATTAATCTTACATTCTTTCTGATGATCTCCAGTACTTCTCAAATCATGTGACAAACATTTAAAATATCAGCAAATGTGTAATGCTTTGTGTTAGAGTAAATATCACTAGGCACTTCACATATCAGAGAGTAAAAAAAATCATGTATGCACTAAATGTTCTGTCAAGATAATACCTGCAGGGGGCAGAGCCAAGATGGCCAACTGACAGCAGCAGTTTTTTAGAGCTCCATGAAACTAGTGAAAAAAACAGGAAATAACTTATTTAATTTTAGAAAAAAAAAACTTAGAATCAGTAGATGAAAGTATAAACTATATTATTAGCAACTTTGGTGAACTTAAGAAAGGTTTTTCCTGTCAAATTATAAAGAAGAATATATAATTTGTGGAGATGAGCACTTTGAAGACTTCTCATTCTGACATGTCATTAAAAAAAGAAATGCAGCTTGTGACATCTACTCTACAAGAACTCTCACTAAAAATGGATGATTTTAATGAGAATTTACAAAACCTCAAGGAAAATTGTCAGAAACAAACTGATTCTTTCAAGGAACTTAGCATCAATCAAGAATAACATACTTAAAAGCATCTCTGAATGATTTTGATGGAAGACTGAAGGAAGAAGAAAGGCAGAAAGATTTCCTCATCAAACAAAACACTTGGCTTCTCAATAAAGTGGATGACCTGGAAAACAGAGAAAGAAGGTAAAATATAGGGATGTTTGGCATCCCTGAGGAAGCTGAAGGACAAGATATTTATATTCTGAATACCTGGATTCCAGATATTTTAGATTTAAAGAAGGGTCTGTCCTTTGGTATTGAAAGGGCTCATAGAGCTTTAGTAAAGCCAGTGTCAACATCCTCCTCTACTCTTCCCAGATCAATAATTATAAGGTGTCTATCTTATTTGGACAAGGAGTTGGTCCTAAAATCTGCCTGGAGGAAAAGTCCATTAAAATGTAATCAAAACCCAATTAGGTTTGATAATGACTATTCTACCAGGGTTTTGGAACCAAGGAAAAAGAGCTTGGCCATTAATAAAATTGTTAAAGCAGAATAACATCAAAACTCAAATCAAAGAATCAGGGGTTAAACTAGATTCAGAGAACACATCATCCACAATATCTAACACAGGTGGAATAACAAGGGGCCTGTGCTGAGGCAATAATAGAAAATCTCTGAGCCTTTTCTTGGATTCTGAATAATCCTGGCTCTCCCAATGGAAATGCTCCATGATGGTATGTAAAGTTTCCCCAAAAGAGTAATCCTCAGGAGGAGAGGTTAAAGGAATTGATTCTTCAGCATCAGCGTCCTCATAGGGGGGTAAAGAGTATCCCTGGTCTGAAGAGGAATCAGAGGAAATGGAAACCTGGTCAGAGGAATCATAGTCTGTATCCTGCCTAGGCCTTTTATCAGGAGGGGGATGAGAACCCCTGATCAGAGTAATCATGTCTTCGGCCATTTTGAGCATCTGTTTCTTAGGCATTGAGGCCTGTCCAAGAGAATGCTGTACTTGTTTCTTTGCCTTTAATAGTCTTTGACTTGGTTGTTGTTTTGATGATAAGCTGTGAAGGTCTGAAAACACCCTCAGAAGCCAATGCCTGCTCAGTGGCTCTGGACCCATCTGAGGGAATAGTTTCCCTAGGCCCAATACCTTGAGTTTCCAGAGGCCTAGATGTCTCCATGTGGGAGTCGGAGGCAGCCTGTGGTTCTGAGGCAGTGGGAGTCAGGGGCTGCGAAAGTGCCTCACTGAGCATTGGCGAACCGGCGACTGGCCTAGAAGAGGCTTCGTCGTCGGTTTTGGACCTCGGTTGCCTGTCCTTATCCTTGTCTTTGTGTTTTTTGCGTATTCCGGTCGTTTGTTGTTCGGATGGCATGGTATAATTGAACCTTCAGCCAAAATAATGGTGAGCAAAATCAAACCGATGTTTAATAGTGCGTTTGTTAAATCTAGCACGAAACTGACAACTAGTGACATTGTGATCTGGGCCTAGGAATGGAATACAGTAAGAGTGGAAATCCTTATGAGGTATTTGCTTCCCACAAGAAATACAATTATTAACTTTTACTGACATTGGTCTGAGGCAAGAAAAAGTTTCCCTAATGGGGTACTTAGCTTTATTGAAGACTTTGGTTCTGAAATTCAAATTCAAAAATCTCAGGAGTCGGCCAACTGGCACTTGCGAACTGCTTTTGCTTGGGGCACCGCGCGGCAAGAAAGACTGAAAGGCTGCATCTTATATACCCCTGGCGCACTGACATCAGGGAAGAAGCGACAGCAACCAACGCCAGACCAAGACTTTGGAACCCTGGCCGACTGCGGGACCACCTGTTGGCAGGATAACCCAAGTGTAATGACTGCAGCAGTGAATACACTCGAACATCTACATTTATGGTAGGTACAAAACTGTACTTTCCAGTCTCCCCTGTATCTGCTCTCTATTTCTCCTCTTCCAGATACCCCTCTTACAATTCACTTGTAAGCTATCCTGATAGTTTTTTTGTGGGTTCTGCAGCTCCTGCTGGTGTGCCCCACTCCACTCTGCTCACTTCGCTCCCCTACCCTACCCCCATTCCCACCCACCCATTACAATTACATTTATAGTTATCTGTCCCTCCTCTTCCTGTCCTCAACATCTATCCACACTCCACTTCCTGTCTCCCTCTACTCCCTCCCCTTCCTATCCTCAATATCCATCAACACTCCACTTCCTGTCTGCCTCTACTTTAAACCATCTGAATTCAACTCTATCCTCTCTAATATCAACTGATCCATCCTTAAACACCTGCCTCTGAATGATGCTGTTCACAAATTTAATAGCACATTTCTAGACATTCTCAACTCCCTAGCCCCTACAAGACGCATTAGAATCAAGGCTAATGTTGCCCCTTGGCTCTCTAAGGAAACTAAATCCCTCATGCAAAACTGTGACAAAACTTGGAAAACCTGGACAAAGACAAAACAAGCCTCCTTTCATCTTAAATACAAACAACTTCAAAATCTTGTCAAAAGACATGTCTGTAAAGACAAAAAGTCTTATTATAACTCTCCACAGAATAACTGTAAAACACATCCACAGAAATTCTGGTCCACCTTAAAGACAATCCTTCACCCAGGTTGCCCTTCAAACCCCTCTCCTTACCCTAATAATAGCCCACTACAAACTGCTACCCTTCTCAATAGACACTTCATCAAAACTGTCCAGAAACTTGCTCCCACAAACCACTACACAAACACCACCTATGTCCCTTCCAAGCCTCTAAACAGTAATCTCTTCTCCTTAAAACCAGTCCCAACCTCATATATAAAGTCACTCCTTCTAAAATGAAAACCTTGCTCCCCCTCCTCTGACAACCTACCACCCAATTTCCTTAAACTAGCTGCTGAATCCATTGCTTATCCAGTATCTATCTTGATAAATAGATCTATCCAAGAATCCACAGTGCCAGATATTTGGAAATCCTTCTTCACCACCCCATTGCATAAAGGGGGAAACTCTACAGAACCTTCAAACTATCGCCCAATTACCATCCTATCTCCTCTCTCCAAACTTATGGAAAAATGTGTACACTCTCAACTCCTTCACTATCTCCTCCAACAGAACCTCCTCACACCCTCCCAACATGGCTTCCATCCTAACCACAGCACCTCTACAGCTCTCATATCATTTACACACACAATAGCCAAAGCTCAAGACAAAAACCTCCTAGTATCCAGCCTCTTTCTCGATCTCTCAAAAGCTTTTGACACTGTCTCTCGCCCTTTACTCCTGACTAAACTGTCTAACCTCTGCCTGGCTCCCTGAACCCTTACCTTCTTCTCTAGTTATTTGTCTGACAGACAGCAGTCTGTTCGCTGGCTCTCTGCCTGCTCACCCTACCTCCCTATAACTACTGGGGTGCCTCAAGGCTCCATCCTGGGTCCCCTCCTCTTCCACATCTTTACAAATGAACTATATGCCTCCTGCAAACAATCAGTACTAGTCCAATATGCTGATGATTCAACACTCATATGCTCTTCAAATAACATCTCTGACCTCCACACACTCACCCAGGACAGATTTCTATCAGTGGAAAAATGGCTAGCTGAAAATCTACTTATCCTAAACCCTAAGAAAACCAAACGTCTGTTATTCTTCCCCTGGACACTCTCTCACCTAAAATCTAACGTTCTTATTTCATCCTTCAATGACAACAAAATACAACCTGACTCCCACACAAAACTTCTAGGAGCCATCATTGATGATGAACTTAAATTTAACCTACACAGTATAAAGAAAACTCACCAAAAGCTAGGCATGCTCTACCGACACTGTAGATTCCTGACCTACAATGCCAGACTGTCCCTATCACAGGCTCTTAGGTTCATAGGTTCATACTAGGCTATCTGCCCTAGGGCATTTATAAGCCTAGCCAGAGTGTGTGTGGCTTTCACCACCCCTTAGGATGAGAATACTATACCCATTAGTTTGCTGTGCCTCTGTCCAGCAGTGACACAGAGATGATTCCCGGGGTAAACCTACGATCTCCCATCCACTCGTCAAGATTTCTCTTGAACAGAGTCAGTGAGGGGCTTTGCCTCACATGGACTGGGATTCTGTTCCATAGTGTAGGGAGTCTCTGGGTGATGAATCTGTCCCTCCAGCACATCCTATTTATATCCGTGTTGAGGTTTAAGTCTCTTGCTCTTGTGGCTCTGGTGGATTTGGATTTTTTGAGGTGGAGCATGTCCATTAATTCCGGATTGGACATGGCCTTGTATGTCAGGCACAGATCACCTCTGAGCAGACGGTATGCGACTGAATAGAGCTGGAGTTTCTTCAGTCGGGCAGCGTATGACATAGGTTTGAGCCTTTATCCTTTTGGTGAGGAACTTTTGGGGTCTTTCCAACTGCTGCAGGTGTCGGGTAAGGTACATTCCGAATGGGGCGTTGTACTCAATCATTGGTCTGATAAGTGAAGAGTACAGGGGTACAATGACCTCTCCTTATCTGGATGTGAATCCCTTCATGATCAGGTGGGCAATGTAGAAGGTCTTCCTAACCACTTTGGCAATGTGAGTGTCAAAAGAGAGGTTACTGTCAACTTGGGTCCCCAAGTCCCTGATAACTTCTTCCATGTTTAATGGATTACCACCTATGTGGTAATTAGGGGTTACCTTGTTTTTCCCAAAGGGTATGACTATACATTTTTTGGCATTTAGCTTAAGGCCATGGCTCTGGCACCAGTTATCCATTTCTATGAGACCTTTCTGGGTGATGTCTGTGTCTGATGGAGTGTCAATTATAGTGCCCAGTTTGCAGTCATCTGCAAATTTTGTCAGCCACAATCCCCCTATGTTTGCCTGCACTTCAGAAAAATAAATGCCGAACAAGAGGGGGCCCAGGACTGAGCCCTGTGGGACACCGCTCGTGACCGGCTTAGAGTCTGACATGGCACCAGCAACTCTAACCCTGTGGGTTCTGTCCTTGAGCCAGTTTGCAACCCATCTTGTGACATATGGGTTTACATCTAAGCTGGTGAGCTTTTCTATGATGCCCGAGTGGAGTATTGTGTCGAACGCTTTTGCTAGGTCAAGGTAGGCTGTGTGAACTGCCTTACCCTCATCAATGGCCTTAGTGACTGTTTGAAAAGTCGACCAAGTTCAAGAGGCAGGATCTGCCCTTGACAAAGCCAAATTGGGTAGGATCCAGTGTCTGTAGGTCCCCAATGTTTTTATTTATGAGTTCCATTATGATCCTCTCCATAGCTTTGCAGACAAGGCTCGTCAAGCTTATGGGGCGGTAATTTCCAGGGTCCGTAGAAGCACCACCTTTGTGGAGTGGGACCACAGTTGCCGTCACGCCATTCTTTGGAGTATCCTGTGGTAAGGCTAAGATTAAACAGCAGCCTTATGTGTGGGTTTAGTTCCTCATTGAGTTAGTGTAGCACACAGCCGGGGACACCGTCCGGTCCCATTGATGCTGTGTTTATTTGCTTTAGAGAGAGCAGCTCTCACCTGGACATCTGAGATGTTTGGGAGGCTAGACTCTGGTGGGATAGATATTTCTCCTTTTGGTGGGAGGGAGGGGAGAAATTAACACTGAACCTGTCTGCCAGTATGTTGGCAATGTCTGTGGGTTCAGTGATTTTTGTATCATTTTGGACTAATTCTGAGCATATCTGGGAGTTTCCACCCAGGTTTCTAACATAGCTAAAGAAGGCCTTATGATTGTCTTTTGTGTCTTTAGCGATTTTTCTCTCAAAGTTGGCCTTGGATGATTTCATGAGTGATCGTAGTTTTTTGCTAGTATTGATCAGAGATGCCTTCCCTTTTAGGGATTTTGCTCTGTCATGTAGTAGCTTTCTCCTCTTGTTGTAGAGTTTGTTTATGGCTGGGGTCCACCAGACCGGGCGCCTGCCTTTGGTGGAAAGGGTCTTGATTTTATTAGGGATTGCTTGTTCCATACATTCCTGGAGGTGCTCGTAGAAGGCATTTGTAAGGGTTTCAGCAGCGTGGGTTGTGGTTTCCACTGGCTCGGGGGCCTTGAAGGATACCACTCCAGTCTTAAGAAGTGTGAAGTTTGCTTTTGAGAAGTTCTTCACTGTGGTCTTTTTTGCTGGGGTTGATGGCGGGATGTGGATCTCCAGTGAGATTAATTTATGGTCTGATCTCACCAATGAGGGATATACTTCTGGTGTGGAGCATTTTGTCCCCATGTTTGTGATGATCAGGTCTAGTACATTTTCTCCTCTTGTGGGAATGGTGACTAGTTGTTCCATAGCATTTGAGTTTATGAACTCCAGGAACCTTTGGGCTAGGGTGTTGGGACTTGAGTAATGTTCCCAGTCTATGTTTGGGTAGTTGAAGTCACCCAATATGATGGTGTCTGGAGAGACATTCATACTCTCCAATGTCTTCAGGAAGGCTGTGTGGGTTTCCTGAGTTTGAGAGGGTGGTCTGTAGCATGCTACAAACTGTAGGGCAGTTTTACCTATGGTTAATTGCACCTGGATGGTCTCCGATGCTTCGTGCATTGCCACTAACCTGGAGGTGTGGGTATCCTTTATGAATATGGATACTCCCCCTCCTTTTGTGGTTCGGTCCGGATTTTGGGGCCGGAACACATGATATGAGGTATAACCTGATAGTGCTGGGGTGCTCTCAGGAGCCTTGAACCAGGTTTCAGTCACAGCACAGACATCGATGTTCTCCATACTGAGGAGGGCTTCGAGGGCGTGCATCTTGAGGTTTAGACTTCTGGCATTGAGCAGTATTACCCTTAGTTTTTTTCCATTTTTTGTTTTCTAGGGCGGTAGGTTTATCATTTGAGCCTTGCCTAAAAAAGTCACTATGGGGGTGGCAAGAGCCTTTGCCAATATCCAGAAACCCAGGGGTGACAGGTGCAAGCCGTCCCTTGCGAAGCAGCGTGGCTTGTCAAGCATGTCATCCCAGGCAGACAGACATTGGATCCCCTTAGAATGACACCAGTAATTAAGCCAATTATTAAAGCTGATCATTTTGTCTCTGTATTGTGGCATCATTCTTGGTGAGGGTAGGATACTGCTCTTCTTCTTCCCTCCCTTCTCTATGCCTCCCCTATTCTAACTAATATCCAAACAACTACCCTGGCCAAACTCCAGCAAACATACCACAAATTAGCAAGGTTCATCACAAACTCCCACCACAACTCTCACCACTGCCTCTCTCTGAACTCCTTATAATAGCTAGAACTCCCACAACAACTTCTTCTATCTCAGTTTCAAATAATCCACTCCATACTGTATAAACCATTAACCTGCCCAGCCCTGTCCTCCTTAGTGTCCACCTATATACCAACTCACACACTTCACACCTCTAACCAACAACTCTTCAACATCTACCAACCAAAAAATCTATTGGTAGATTACTTTATAAATCCCCCCTATCCCAGGCATGGAATGACCTTCCATCCCATTTACGCTACATAACACATCCTTTACAATTTAAGAAAGAACTCAAAATACACTTTATGAGGACAAAACGTTGTACTTGCCATAACCCTACATAACCTCACTACACACTGTTGTATACACTCCAGTAAAATATATTTATATTTTTGCTTTTGAAATGGCTGAATTTTAATGAGAACATATAATGTTTTTTTTTCTCACTTGAATCTCTTTTATTTTTAAAATTGGTCATTGTACTATCTGGCTTGTTAAACCATCATGTATACTTTATTGTATGTAATTGGAGCTTTTCTCCTCGGGCCTCCACTGAAAATGGGCTCCTGGCCCAGATGGACCAACCCGGTTAACAAATGTCAATAAATAAATAAATAAATAAATAATAAAAATTAATAACATTGAAGGTATCTTTCATGAAGGGAAAAAGAAAAAAGTCTCAGACATAGAGGACATTCTGGAGGCTTTTACTTATCATTATGCATAGCATCATAAAGATAAAATAAGTAATAATGAATGTGAGAAGTTAGAGGATATAGTTCCCAACATAGCAAGAATTCCTGAGGAACTTAAGTTAGATCGACAAAAACCTATTTTTCTAAAGGAAATTATAGGTTAAATTAAATGAAGTAAGTCTAATAAAGCACATGGAATAGATGGCTTAATTATCGGAATTCATAGACTGTTCCCTTCTTCTATAATCTCTCTCCTACATAAAGCCTTTCTTGAAGTTCAAACATTAGCAAATATTCCTCCTTCTTGGAGATATTCTCTAATTTCCCCTATATTAAAAGAGAATAAAGACCCTAATCATTGCAACTCATATAGACCAATTTCTTTGTTGAATAATGATTATAAACTATTTATGTCAATTATGGTCAATAGATTGAAAATTCACATATCTAAAATAATTAATGAAGACCAAACTGGTTTCATACATAACAGGCATACACAGGATAATATTAAAAGAGCATTAACACTGATAGCTTATCTCAATAGAGGAAACCGTGAAGCATTGATAATAGGTCTAAATATTCAAAAGGCCTTTGACTCCTTAAATTGGGATTATTTATTTAAAGTCTTACAGTTATTTGGTTTCCCCCTTTTTTATAACAATGATAAAGAAAATCTATGAAAATAATTTAGCATATGTCAAATTAGGTCCCTTTACTTCCAAAGCAATCCAGATCACTATAGGTACTAGACAATGATGTCCTATATCCCCTATTCTATTTGCTCTGGCCATAGAAATACTTGCCATTTTAATACGTAATAATCTAAAGATAAGAGGTATAAATATATATGACCAATATATATATAAAATAATGGTTGCTGATGATGCCTTACTTACCTTACTCAACTCTAAAGAAGTGTTAGGTGAAGTGGATATAGTAACAAAAAAGTTTCAAAAAATCTCAGGACTCTCCTTAAACAAATCTATATCAAAATATGTATTATTAAATAAAAAAAGAACATACAGGATCCAGTTAATTATATTATTGGAAACCAAGTTTCCACTTTAGACTATTTAGGAAGCAGTTTACATTTTGAAATTCAACAATCTGCACCCATTTGGGTTGAATGAGGAATTAAATTGGAGATTGTTTGTTTAATTACTTGATTATCTCATTGTTAATTGCATATAGTATTTAGGTTAGTAGTTTTAGGATGTTTTTCACTCCTTGAAGGCTTTTCAGCCAAGACGTCAGAGAGAATTTTCTGTGAAAATAATTTTGGTGCAATACATTTCTTGGATCTGTGGCTGGTCGTATTTTCATTCAGCTGCTTTTGTTTGGTGGTGTTCCATATTTAGGAATAATCCTAAGTAAGAATACAGAGGAAACCTTACAGCTTAGCTATACTAAAGTAGTAGACTTAATCAAGACATTTAAAAGCAAACTGAATAATTTGTTTATAACATTTGATGATAGGTTACAACTGATAAGAATGGTTTTGTTACCTAAAATATTATTTATAGCACAAGCCCTTATACATCCACCAGGAAAGAATATCCTTAAAAAAATCACTTCAACTTTGATGAAATTCTTATGGTACCCCAAAAGAAATAGAGTGGCATATTCTCATCATATCAGAAAATGGGAACAAGGAGGTTTAAAATTCCCAGAGAATGAAATTTATATAAAGGCATCTATAATTAAAATAGTGATGAATTGGATAAATCCTAGATACTCCTCCAATTGGAAACAGTTATACTCTGTTATACTTATGAATGAAAATTATTTATCAAAAAATGCTTTGGTAACTGAAAAGATAACAAGATATGGCACTATATAAGTTTAAATGTACAGTATAATACAACACAATTAACTAAACTAACACTAATAATATTTTTGATGTGTTTAGAAAATTCATTAACACAAATTTAGATATAAAACTGTGTCATAGATTTTTAATACCATTTACTATTACAAGGGATTTCCCTGATAAAACACATAGAGAGATTTTGGTTTATGGGAAAATAGAAACCTATTTTGTTTGTTGTAATGTATTGAAAACCAACAAGCTTTGAACACACAAAGCATATTGTCAACCTATGGCCTGTTCCCTAATGACTGGTTGGTCCTGTAGAGTGTCACAGCATACACTAAGGATCTGTGTAGAATAATACATAACTCATCCTTCAAAACCGTACCAAAAATTATAACCTGGATTTTTGGAATTGTGTATAATAATATCAATGTTCAGAATGAATTATCAAATCTATATAACACTTTAAATGTCTATAAGACAGCTCCTAAAGATTCTTACTGGCAATACCTAACTAAAGGCTTTCAAGTATCATTATCAATGGAAGATAAAACAAACATTTTATTTTCAGTTAAACTAACTTTTTATTCACAATTCTGGTGGATTTTCATTGGAAATTTCTATCCAGATCCATTCTGACACATGAGAAACTCTCAAAAATAAATCCTTCAAACAGCAAGTTATGTTGGAGATGTCATATGTCCACTAATGCTGATTGGTCTCATATTTTTTATGACTGTACTAATATTAAACCATATTGGAATGAGATCAACAAATTTCTTGCTATCTATACTGATATATTTGTTTTGACAAAGTCTTTGATTTTATTGAATGTTGTTAATAGTAATAATATGAAGAAAGTTGATCTATATTTGTTGTGGGCAATGTTAGCAATAGCCAGAAAATGTATAACTAGAAGATGGAACTCTAATGTAACACCCACAATGGAGGAATTCCTATCATCACTGAAGAAATGCATACTAATGGAGAAAAGAACTAAAGAGTTAAGAACTTTTCCTAAGCCATTGGTTAATAGTTCGTGGAGGAAAGTGTTGAATTTGATTGATACCCTACAGATAGAACCAAACTCTTCCTAACTATTATAGTTTATATATTAACTGATTATTTAACTACAAATGTTTTTATCTGAATCCTTTTTGTCAGGGTGAATGTAAATACTGTAAATAGTTATTGAATGTTATGAATGTATTAAATTATTGTGTTATTTCATCAAAATAAAAATCATTTGAGTAAAAAATAAAAAAGATAATACCTGCATTATCTGTCATATAGAGAATATTTTCTCCTTTGTTTTTAGGTTCAGGAAAGAAAATCGGCATGAAGATGGAGAGTTAAGCTTAAAGTAAACTAAGATACCCCTTCAGGCATAAAAGAAAGATTAGTCTTCAAAGAAATCCCGTCTCTATAGAAAATGGGGTAGGGCATGTTAGCTTGTTCAAATGGCACAAGTGTTAGCTTTTCTAACACAAAATTAAGATCCCAAGGAGGGGTCAATTGTTTTCTTGCATGCCTGTTATGCAAAACCCCTTTCAAAAACATTTTAGCATGATAATTTATTGAAAGAGGAGGATCCCTGGCAGACATGCTGAAATGGCTGATACATGAACCTAGATGGAGGAGTTAAGAAGGGCATATGATTCTGTATCAGACAAATATTGTAAAACCAGAGAACAATTAGCCCCATACGGGTGCTGGTTATGTTGTTAACATCAACTAGAAAACCATTTCCATTTGCTAATATATGACATTCTAGCGGCAGGCTTTCTTGCCTCCATTAGTACTTGCTGCACGGCCTCAGTAAACAGGTGCTTAAAGGGAATTAAGATCCTATCATCAGGCAGGCAGTTGAAGTTGATTGAGATTATGGTGTGTCTACCACCCCTCTTCTTGTGTTAGTAGATACAGTCTGTGAGGTAGTTTGTGGTAACTGCCCTTCCATTTCCAAAAGGAACAAGAACTGCTGCAGCCTGAGCCAGAAGGGAATCACCACAATGATCTTAGTAGATTCCTTCTGAAGCTACAGAAGTACCCTGGATATCAGTGGAAAGGGTGGAAAAGCAAACATACTTTCCTGTCCAACTAAAAGAAAAGGCATTTGTCTTCCAGGCCTTCTTGCATGGAGTTCTGATACAGAATCTTGCCAGCTGATTGTTCAGATAGTAGGCAAATGGGTCTACTTGAGGAACTCCCCACAGATGAATCAAATCTTAGAAGACCCCCCTGATCTAGTTTCCTTTCATGAGGGTCTGCTGTTATACTGCTAAGCATGTCTGCCACAAAGTTTTGTTATGATGAAATGTAGGATGTCTGTAGAGTGATATCATCCTGCAAAGCTATATTCCAAGCTAATATGGTTAGTCTGCAAAGGGGATAAAAACTGGATACCCCTTTGCTTGCTGATGGTCCACATGACTGTGGTACTGTCTGTAACAACTTGAAGAGGTTCTGGGGACCAAAGATGATTCCCAGAGTTCAGTGCTGCAGTAAGGGAAAGCATCTCTTTTATAGTATGTACTTGTGTTTCTCCTTGGTATCCTACACACCTTGCATTTGTATTCCTCCTGAACCTGATCCCCAAGCAAAGTCTGAGGTGTTTACGGTAAATTACGGTTTTGGAACAAAGAGGGAGAAGGAGAGACCTGGATTTAGGGATATTTGTTGTTTCCACTAAGTGATTTCCCTTCTGACAAACCCGAGCACTGGGATTTGAAAGACACAGATTGTTAGTGCTGAGACCAAACAGACTTTGGATACCATTCTATCTTTCTCATGTGGAGTCTTGCCATAGGGGTATTATGAGAATTATACATACCATGAGACCTAAAATCCTGAGGTATTCCCATGAAATGACCACAGTCTGAGTGGAAAACCTTAATAACAGATCTATTTTTTATGTGGAAGAAAGGCTCTTTGCACTGAGGTATCTAGCAAACACCCCAGGAATGCATTCATGCGTGAAGGAGTCAAAAAGACTTTTGAATGATCTCTTGGAATCTCAGCTTGTGTAAGAGATCTCTCACCCACATGAGACATTCCTGACACCTTGAAAGGACTTTGCAAAGATAAGCAAGTCATCTAAATATGTAAAATGTGGCTATCCTGTAGCTTGCAATGAATTATAAATGGAACTAGACACTTTCTGAGCACTGTTGGTACAGTGGATAATCCAAAGGGTAAGGCAGAGAGCAGATAATGTGATCCTGATAAACAAAACTTTATGAAACACCAGAAGTCAGGATGAATAGGAATGTGATAATAAGCATTTTTTAAATCTTCTGTTACCAGCAAACTTGAATTTGGAAGAAAAGGTGATAGATTGTGAAGTAACATCATTTTTAACTTGGACACTATCAGAAAAAGGTTTAGGAAAGAAAGGTCCAGAAATGATCTCTAAGTATTTTCTTTCTTTCTTTTGGACTAAAAAATCCTTGAGTAAAAACCTTCACCAACCTGTAAAGAAAGAATTGGTTCTGATACTGCCTGGGACAATATGTGATGAAGAACAAGTGGGAATAAAAGAGTCTGGTCTGGTGGATGAGGAATTACCCCCGGAAAGGAAGAGTTTCCTCCTACTGCCATCTGTAACATTGATAAATGATTTTCAGAACCTATTTGTCTGAAACTGTCTGTTGTAAACATGAAAAATGGATATTCTGATTTTCTGGAATAGAATACACACTGCCAGCGTTGGAGGGGGTAAGAGGGTCCATTAAATGGTTATTCTGACTTGTTGGACTGCCATTGGTTTTGGGGGCCTGAATTCCTTTTGGAACCCCCTTACATTTCTTCTTAAATATTTGTTAGCCTGCATTTTTCGAGATGGTTTATTTTGTTTGCCAAATTGGATGAGAGGTTAGACAATCCCTTAGAAATTTTGGAAAAGGAGGGCTGAACTATCTTAGAGATTACCTGTATCAACTTACCTCTTTCATGCCACTTTTTGATCACCTCTGAAGCAAAAGAACCAAATCTAAATCTCTATCCACAGGAAAATTTAAATCTCATTTTTTACATCATGCATACCTCCTCAAAACAGTAGCAGTAGCCATAGCCCTTGAAGAAGTATCAGTAGAACTACAATCAATACTGACTTGTACAATGGAAGAAACTAAATTATTTAAAACAGATTTGTTTTTCATAATAAGAAACTTCAGGCAAGGATTTCCTCATACTTTCACAATTAGTCAGAATAAACTTTAACATATAAGCCTGACAGTTTACATTTATGAAAATCAAAGTTGCAGAAGCATAGACTTTTTCCATAGTTATCAATAATCTTCCCATGCTTATAAGAAAGATTAGGATTATAATTAAATAATATTATTAAGATAAGATTAATATGTCAATTATTGGAGTGTATTTTGAATAATAATGTCTTTATTTAATGGGCATTATTATTGGCAAAGACATGGCATAGCTATGGGCACTTCATGTGCCAATAGCTATGCCAATGTCATAATAAATATTTGGGAACAAAGCTTTATATGTGAGGGACCATTTAAAGCACAGGTCATATTCTACCGTAAGTTTGTGGATGATCTCTTCCGCAACTGGGATGGCACTGAATCTATGTTACATGATTTTATTAATTATTTGAATGAGACTACTTCTTATTTAAGATTTTCATGTAATATATCCACTTCTTTTGTGGATTTTTTAGATGTTAGAGTAATCTGTGATACTGATGGACATATTTATACAGAATTACATAAGAAGCCATGCCACTGCAATTATTTGTTGTATAAAGAAAGTATGCATCCACCACATGTCTTCAGGAGTGTGATCAGGAGTCAGACTTTCAGGGCTTCTAGATTAAGCATGAGATAATCTGACTTTAACATACAGACTGGGCTACTGAAGGATGCATTAGTATCAAGGGGATATAAACATCATGAGATCAATGAAAACATTGAACAGGTAGTTAGGTTAAGAGGTACTAGAGCCAGGCCGTATTTTGGAGAAAAGTATGAGAAGGAAACTAGGAAAGAATTGGGTGGGAAGAGTGGACTGAAAGTCTGTCTGTCCTACTCCAGAGATGTCAGACTTTACAAGGAAGTTATAGAGAAACATTGGAGAGTTTTGACTTCAGATAGTGATATCACTGACATAGTTGATGTAAGACCATCATTTGTCTATAAAAATATGTGTTCTCTTAAGATATGGTTATGCTACCCCAAACAGAAACAGTTTAGTGTACAGGGGGGGTGTACCACAGTGTGTGGACATTGCCAAGCTTGCAAATATATAGATAATAGTGGGGTGTTTAGTCACCCCGATCAGGGTAGAATTTATAAGTTCAGTGTTCAAGCCTCATGCAATATTTTTCATGTAGTCTATCTGGCACACTGTATCACATGTAAAAAATTCTACATTGGTAAGACGGACAGAGCATTAATGGACAGAATTAGGGAACACTACTACCACATAAGTACGAATGATACAGTGAGTGCTCTCTCTAAGCATGTATTTGAGACTGATATGAAACATTATGTTAAATTTTTAGTAATTGGACAGGTTATGGAAAGTAATAGAAAGGGAGATATTAGAAATCAAACAGAGCAGTTGGAGATGAAATGGATAATCAGGATGATGGGGGATTTTGGGCATGGCCTGAATGACAGAGTTCAACTTAGAAATAAAAGTCAGCCAGCAACAAGTGAATTGTGAGAAATGATAAAGTTTATTTAAACTTCATAAAGACTTAATTCAACAGACCGGTTTCGGCCTGGGTTTAACCTGGCCTTCTTCAGTGTAAAGAGAAAAACACAATTATGAATGTAGAAAGTTTTATATACTGAAAAACAAGTGAAACAAGAAATTTGATAGGCTGACATAAAACATCACAAAAAATACCTCATAAATATTCATTAAGCCCTGGATTAAACAGAGCACCCAGTTTAGTAATCCATTTCTTTTCTTTAATATTAAGTTTGTGGTGCCAACCAGATTTGTGGGTTCGGTCCCCAATGAGTTTATCAATAATAATAAAATGAAATTTAGCTGACTGGTGTTTGAGTGTATGTTTGTATAATGCATTAGTTTAAATAAACTTTATCATTTCTCACAGTTCAGTTGTTGCTGGCTAACTTTTAATTTTATGCTTCTGATATGTGCCGTGCAACTTCCTACGTGCAGGGGAATTTTATTTTGGTACAGAGTTCCACTTAGACCTAAACTCAAGGCTAGAGACTTAAGAGGAAATGGATTGCTTTAGGTATTAAGTTATGTATTAGTGCTTTAAAGTGCTATTTGCACATGTTTTTATGTGTGTCTTATGTGAATGATATGAATTATTTTAGATATTGATGTATCAATTATGGTATGATATAATGTTTTTAATAATTTTTCATAGTTTTTCATGTTTTTATAAGTGTTGTTGCTTATAGTGCTTGTGTCTTTAATTTACAAATGATGTGATACATGTGACTTATTTCAATGGTATTTAAGGAGGGGTTCTGTTATTGTGATTTACATCTGATGAAGTAGTGATACTATGAAAGTGCTTATGTCCTTACTTTTTGTGAATTAAAGACGGGTTCATCTACAAGCCTTGCTGTCATTTCTGGGTCCATCTGCTGTTTTTTGTATGTGTTGAGCATTTGTTTGGAAGGACCTTGGTGCTCACTGTGGTTGGTGGTTGTTTTTATTTGAGAATTAAATAAATGTTTAACATCAGTAGGCTTAACTAAAGCTATAGCTGCTGGGTCAGGTTTCGGGAGAATGTATAATAACTTAAAAGACTGAAGAACTTTATTCATTCTATATGCCTTTTTAGGGGCAGCATGCTATTACAGGCAATGAGGCACACATGCTGCAAAGATGAAAAAACTGGAGGAATTGGTGAAGTTTCTTGAAATTCCTTCTGTAACAGCACATGATATTTTCTGAGGAATAGAGAAGCCTCAGTGTTTTCCCACTGAAAACACTGACACATTCTGGAAATAGTCTCAGAGAAAGAGAAATCCCACAAGCAGAATCAGAAACGAAGTTGTCTTTGGAGTCTGAATCAGAAAACCGAGAAGCAAACCGTGTGTCTGTCCTTTCATTTTCCTTTCCAGATTCAGAATCGTGAATGTCTTCAGTAAGAGAGGTGTCCCTCTTTCTTTTACCAGAAAACACCTTATGAGAAGGATCAGTTGTCTGAATTAAACCCTGAGCCAGACCCAGTAAATTACTCCTGTCTAAGGAAATTTGAGGAGAATTAAACAGATGTTTTGTTTTCTGTTTCTTTATTACAGGAGAAATGGGGCCAATAATGTTATTAATGGCAGCAGCAGCTTCCCCAGGGATGGGCACAACATTCTGACAAAACAGGGAAGCCTTCCCTGTTCCAGGACCTACAAGAGTGGCTCTTCCTTGCCCACTGAGGGCACATCAACACCTGCCGAGGAAGTGGCTAACCTTTGGTCCGTAGTGGCTGTAGGTGCTAGACCAGAGGGATCCGGGTTAAAGATGAATGGTCTGAGGAACAACTAATGGCCACAGCAGAGTCACCCACCTGTGACTATGGCAAATGGCTTGCCTGCGGTGGTGGCAAAGGCTGTTTGCTTAACTTTTTGTGGCTAGAAGAAAGACTGACCATGGGACTGGAAGTTTGTTCAATGGTCAAGTTAAAAACAGTACCGCTTTCTCAGGAAAAACAAGCAGCAAAAGCCTGTAACAATGAAAATCTTTGAAATTCACTTTTTCTGTTAAAAACACAGTATAAAACACTTTGTCAGCTCCAATAAGTAAAAGAAATACAATTTCTCTATAGAAAAAAATGGTTTTCAATTACTTTAAACAACATTTAAACTGACACGAAAAAAGTGTGCTTCCATTTTAAAAGTACAGTAAAGTCAAATAACAGTCTGCTAAAACACAAACACTTAGCTTTAAAATAACTTTCTTATCGAGAAAGTACACTAAAACAAACAAATTCTAAAAGCAGAAGATTTTTCCCCAAAGGAAACTTATCTGCCCAGAAAGGAGCAGCACAAGCCAAGGATTGATCCTCGAAAGACTGCAGAGAGGAGCTGGAGATGACAGATGGTTTTAGAGATTGGAGTCCTCTGAATCTTTGTAAGCTGGCCAGCTGTTATATTCTATGCAGTATATAACCTTCAGGATATAGACCATATAGCTAAGGCTGCTGCTGCAGTGATCAGTATGATGAGCATGTATTTTTCTAAGTGCCCGCAGGAAACTGTTGGTGTTGACATGATGGAATCAGTGCAAATGGGGTATCAGAGTTCTTTTATTTCTGCCAGTGCAGCCCCGCCTGAGCAGGTGCACCCAACAAGTGCCAGTCTGGACTTTGCACAGCTGACTAAACCATAAATCAGCTTTACATTTCTCTCAGTGCTTTCCAGACACTGCTGTAAGAGAAGGTGTAAGACATTAAAAAGAGTGCATGGAGTGGTGGGATGAACAACGACTCTTGAACACTTAGTTAAGAGTGTAACCCTCAGATTAGTGGAAGCAGAGCACCAGATGGAATGTCTGTTACATTTTATCCAAGTCATCAATGTCCAAGTAGATGATCAGGAAATCAGAATTTGGTATAAGAACCTCCGTGTATTGGGATTTCCAGAGGGAGTTGAACAGAAAGATATCTTCTGGGTTGGATACTTGTATTAGATTTTGTAGCCAAGTTACATTGGGAGAGGGCACATAGATCTCTTGTTCTGGTGCCAAAGGCAGGGGATCCACCACGACCAGATATTGTGTGCGTTCTTTCTTTTCAGCAGAAAGAAAAGGTTTTGCTCACAGATTGGCAGAAGGGTAACATGGTCTATTAGGAGCAGAAGATTACAATGCTTACACCAGGCAATGTTGAACAAGAAGCAATAGTTCTCATTGGTATGGCTCCTGGGAGAAAAGGGAATAAGAGCTATTATTTTGTACCCGGCAATGTTAAACTTTTTTCTCTGAGAAAGTTCATACATTTATACTCAGCTGGATGAAGGAGTACTACATCTCCAAAACAAGGCAAGTGCCCTGGGGTTGGGAGGGTGGCCTAATGGTTAAAGTATTTACCTTACAAACACAAGGTACAGGGTTTGAGTCTCACAAGGGATAATTGGCTAGGCTTAAAATGGCTTGCAAGGGCAGTAAGCCTAGTAATAATCTATGAACCTATGAAAATATGATTCCTAAGACTATGGACTGGCTCGTAGCTACAGTCAAGAGGGCACATTCAGCAGCTGACCCAACAGTGCTTTCAAGTAATCCCAAGTGGGTGATGACAACAGCAGCTGTCCTTAATATCACTTTACTTGTAACCTGAAAAAGACTGATGCATCTTTTTTGTTTACCTGTTTCTGTGTACCTCATAGTGTGGCATAGATGAAGATTATATACGATATTACCAGATGGGACTATTACTAAAGGTTAGTGCTCTAGCATACTGGACATGTAGAGCTTTTCTGTCCATAAAACAAGGTTGTTTCTTTATCTCTTTCCCCAAAAGATTAATTAGGAAAACTAGCTCCACATCAGTGTTATGTTTATGGGATTCCCAATGAAACTAGGAAGAGTGGTGGGGAACCCCAGAGGCTCTTCCCAGCCTCACTTCCTTGGGGTCTCTACTTTTTCTTTTATATAGATAACACTTATATGAAATACTTATGTTAAAAGTTTGTGTGTCTTTTGAGAGTGTTAATTTCTGTATGTCGCTTTCTGAGTTTTGCTAATTCAATGTCAAGTAATGTCTTTACCTACAGTGATATGTGTATTTATAATAGTTATAGGTCTTATACGGTGATTCTAACAGACAATATCAGTGGAACTATTTCTTACATTTATGACTGGGGCTATTTCATTCCTTATTTTACTCTGTTGTGCTTATAGTAAACCTTCTTACTGTCAACGTAAATGGGATTCATTCCCCCATCAATAGTGCATGTTTACACACATGGATTATAACTAATATGCTAGATGTTGTGGCACTATAGGAAACCCACTTTTTCCATGCCAAGGATTTAAACTTACACTCATGGGAGATTGAATTTCCAGGTAGTTTTACAGAAGCCATGAGGAACGTTTATCAGAATGTGGCTGCTGCTGTTAGACTAGAAACGTATTTGTCCCACTTCATATTTCTGAAGGAGTCAGGCAGAGTTGCCCTTTTGTTCCTTTGCTTTTTATCTTGGCTGTTGAGACCCTTTCTATAGGTCTTAGTCAAGCTCTCGAAGTAGATCAGTCCATTAGACACTGGATCTCCACAGAAGGAGGTATATTTCTTTTTGCAGATGGTCTTTCTTCTTCCTAATTACCCAGACATCTTTTTCGTGACCTCCTGGAAAATTCTGCACAGCTGGCAAGATATCTCTGGTAACAGAGTAAATGTCACCAAGCCAGTACTTATGATGCCTAAATGCCCTCAGTTTACAGAGATTAGTAATACCTTTCATTTTGATCTGAGTCCATCTATGTTTTGGTACCTTGGAATTTTCCTACAGAGACACAAATTCTGAATGTGGACCATAGGGAACAGGTATTGTAGGATGCCTTGACTGAACTGGGATGCTAGAACCTAGTCCAAAGTTGGAAAAACACAAGGGATATAACTCTAAGACATTAATTTTAATGACACAACCTGGAATAATGTTCTCAGTCCAAAACATCCACTTTCTTAACTCATTAATACCTCTGTGATGTGGAGTGTCACCCTGCTAGCAGCCTATGCACATCCTTACATTCCAAAGCATTTTCATGGGAATTCAACTTAATGGGCATGATACAAAAAAATATGTAAATATTTTATGAACAATAAAAGCTATTACAATGGTGCAAACAGAAATGTTATAGGTAAAATGTATGTTTTGCAATGATAACAGTCACTGCAATAACAGTCATTACATCACTGCTATATATTGTTATGCATACAAACCTAGAATGACAATTCTCTTTAATGTTTCACTAACAATTTGTCATGTTTTGAAAACTGTAGAATGTGGATATACTAGTCAAATAATTTGGTTAGCCAGATATCAACTTTCACATAACAGTAAAAGGTTACTTTCTACTTGCATGT
Organism: Protopterus annectens; assembly: GCF_019279795.1. Taxonomy (NCBI): domain Eukaryota; kingdom Metazoa; phylum Chordata; order Ceratodontiformes; family Protopteridae; genus Protopterus; species Protopterus annectens. The sequence goes on from NC_056743.1 coordinate 1,468,839,010, forward strand.
TTACTATGATATTTGCAGAAATGTGAAGAATTATGATTGGTTTGTATAATCAACGATGCCTATAACCATAATTGGTTCTCAAGATGTGCAATGCAGAATGTAGATATCAAGCACAGTTTTTTCCAACATCAGCTTAGGTTTCATCTGATGTCATGTAATAGTTTGTAAGTCACTTTGTTTTAGAAATATTAAATATGGAAACATTTCATATTTTCATTATTACTAGCAAATAACTACCAATATCTCCAGTATGGTGTACTGTAATTCCACATTGACAATGTACTTTTCTTTCTCACACCATGACAATTCACTCTATTTCTGTCAATAACATAAAAGTCTGTCAGTTATGAAAAATATATGAATGCAAATATGAAAATATGAATAATTAGAGAAATCAGTAGATAATTTCTCCACTGCAAGATCACCAAACTTTTCAGCATCAATCCACTGATGTTAGGGAACACTTACCATATTAACTGTTGTTCAGCCCCAATAAAGGAGTTTTCTTCAGACTCACATCTAGAAAATGGCCTTAATTAAATATCTTAAAAAACACCAGGAACCATGAAATCTATATCACAATCATAATGCCTCTGTACTACCCATCTTACACACAATTCTAGAAAAAAATATATCTACATACAAATTTATATGTACATCCAGCAATATCACCTCATTTCCAAAAAAAAAATCAAAAACAGTTTCTAGTCAGTACAGATAAGCATAACAGCACTACTTTCCCTAACTAATGATTTTAATTAACATGGACAATAGCAACCTTACAGGTACAATCTTCTAAAACCTTATAAAGGCTTTCGACTTCATAAACCACACCTTATTTTCTCACATATTAACAGAAATCAGCATAAGTGTCAATGTCTTAGCACAGGCCTTTCAGTTTCTGACACTGCTTCACTATATAATGAGTTCCTTATAGGTTTCATTTTATCCCCTTGTTATTTGTCAATTTTAGTAATAAGGTTCTATGCAGCCTCACCTATATACCACTTATTCTATAGGCTCATTAAATTATCATCTTCAAATGTAGCTACAACCATCCACAGATACAAGCTCAGATCCAGAGCAACTTACACTGCTCTAACAGATGTCTATTTCAGTACATATTACTACTAAATCTATGTAAAACTAAAACTATGCTGCTCGGGCTCATCAAAACCTAGAGAAAGCACCAAAGTCCTAGAATATTGAGCACTTAAAAGACTTCCTAATAAAAATGAAAACCTCCTTCAAATCCCTTGAGATTTGACTAGACCAAACTACTCATTTCCATCTCCTCTCAGAAAAAAATA